>NC_051217.1:24702415-24832415 GCF_015220715.1 Pygocentrus nattereri | reverse complement strand
GTCTCCAGCAGCAGTGACAATAATTTAGCAGTTTTCTATTAGCTGCTGGGAGATCACAGGCAGCTTGAAGACTAGTTTTTATCATTGCGTGGTCTACAGATGTGCGGTGGAAGCAGTGTGAGATGCTGGTTTCACATGAAAAGGCTAATTAGCTCCTTTCAGCTTTGGTGATGGTCACATCTGTTCAGCAGTCTGTCAGGTACAAGGTATTTCAAGCTATTTAATAGTACATCTTCAAACTGAGCGTCTGATGTTCTGAGCTTTTTGCTCCAGTTTAAGATGCAAATCGGACTCATTCTGCATCTGTACAAAACTGGCACTTGAACCAAAGCATGCAGGTCATGGCCATATGCATGGAAATGGGATTGCGTAAAATGTAGGACTGTCATATAAAACAGGGTCTTTAATTCAAATTAGTCCAGTTAGAGAGAATGTCCTCAAGCAAAGGTCCAAAATATCATAGCGTCTAACCTGCATCATGACTCAGTGCCATATACTGTTTACTGAAGTAGCCGAGTAGGAATATCAACATCTTATACAGTCGACAACTGAATATGAGATCAAATAAAGTCCAGTTCAGTCAGATTTCAACAACATTTACTGTCAGTTTTCTCTTTTTAGATCACGTCATGTGGAATAACTTCCCTCTGACTCACTTTCTTCTCTGACTGGTGTTTCTCTCCTTGTCCCTCCCCTGTGTGGCGTCACTCACTCGCGTCTCAGAGCTCATTGTAATGCACAGATCTGATTGGCTGAGCAGCGCCACGTGTCATATTTACAACGCATGCGATTGGTCTGTGAGTCTCTGACTGCTAAAGTGGTACCGAAAAGGCTAGAAAAGCTACGCCCATTAAAACAGTACCACCACATCAAAATTAAATAATTCTTCATAGATTATCAGTTATAGGTCCAGTTCCACATACACTGTTATATATAAATGTACTATACAGGTACATGATTCATTCATCAAGGTACAAATAATGTAAATGTTCTCTCAAAGGTTCTACAGTGGTTTTAAGGTCTGACTGTGACCCTTAAATCAGTTTTTCCAGGTGAAAAGTTGGTATTTGTACCTTTTCATAACAGAATGTTTTAAAACAGAACAGTAGAATAAAAGCCTGGAGGCGAGGCGAGGTGTGTGGAGTCAGTACAGCTAAGTACAGATCATTTCAATGGATTATGGTTCAGTTATGTTCCCTGACTAAAGGGACTGTGATGTACCCCTGAGGGTACCACCACAGTGACAAGAGGGGTCCTGCCCCAGTGACAGTGTTGTAGCTTTTTTTCTTGGGAGTGTATGACAGCGTCTGGGTCCAGACTCGGACCGCGGTCTGCCTATTCGTGACCTCTGATACAGAAAGTGATCAGAGCTAAGAACAGTGAGGCTTGTTGCATATTCCACTTGACTTAGTAAAGTTTGGTGTTTTTTACTTTTCCTTTTTGGTGAATAAACTATGGTGAACAATTCTGACTCAGTAAATTTCTCTGAATGATTTTGTTCACATCTAAACCAAAGTAATTTAACAGCATCGGTGGAGTTCCCCTCTAACCAGGTTTTTCATGCCTGTGTCTGCCGGTGAACTAGACACAGCTGGTTCATGTTTATAGCTCACAGTAAGTCATACTGTGTCCTAAGCCACATCTCTCCTTAACATAGACCTGCGTGCATTTTTGGGGATGTTTTTATGAAAAAGATTTTGGGTGACAATCAGCTTCTAGTGTTAGTTTTGTTATTCGCATAGCTAAAGAAGTCTCTGCTCCTCATAAGTGAGCAGTTAGTGGGTGGGGCTTGATATTTTGAGAAAAAACTTGTAATATTTTGTGGATAAAGTGATATTTTGAGACAAAGTCATGATATTTTGAGAAAAAACTCATAATATTTTGAAAAATAAAGTCATGATATTTTGAAAATAAAACTGAAATATTTGGAGGATAAAATGGACTAACGGTACTGGGTCTCACTGTAGGGGCTCTAACTGTAGGGGGACTAACTGTAGGGGGCTGCCATAATGCATTGGGGTCTCGGTTGTTGTCCTGGCGCCGGAGCTCCACTCACTCCTGTCGCTCTGTAGGTCATTTTGATCTTTATTCTCACTGTCTGTGAAACTTCATGCCTTCTTTGAAGGCAGGGTGTGTGTGTGGGGGGTGTAGCCCCCGATAGCCATGTAGACAACACTGTATTAGAGAAGAATGAGAAAAAAAGAGAAAGAGACTTATGGTCCCCACTTTCTCTTGTCCTATGAAAAGTTAGGTGTGAGGTTTTTGTTGTAAGAGTGATGACGAGGAAGTCGCTCTGTTCTGAGCTTGAGCTGATTCCATACGGACATGATTGATGCTGGACAGAGCTGAGCAGACTGTTCTCACAATGTGAGCTCTGTACAGCCTCTCGGAGACCACTCAGATGACTCAGTGTCCCCCAAAGGTCATTATTAAACTATGGCGTCCAGCTCAGTCTGGACCGGAATGGACACGAGGGAGCTGGTCGCCCTGAGACAGTTACATGTTGAAAGGACAATTCACTGTAAATTCTAATTTGCACAGGTTTCCCATTTACCTCCTAATAAAT
Source organism: Pygocentrus nattereri (assembly GCF_015220715.1). Taxonomy (NCBI): domain Eukaryota; kingdom Metazoa; phylum Chordata; class Actinopteri; order Characiformes; family Serrasalmidae; genus Pygocentrus; species Pygocentrus nattereri. The sequence goes on along the minus strand of NC_051217.1, from coordinate 24,829,849 downwards.
AATGAAAGTCCAGGTCACCCAGAGTCATTTTATTCTATTAATATTGTTTTTATTATTCTTTTAATATTATATAGCCTCATTAGTCTAAGCCAGTGAACACATATTTGTTTAACAGTGGGGAAGATAAAAGTGCTTCAGCTATTAGAGTGTTATTCATGTATCACAGTTCAAGGATATGAAGATAAAGATACAATTTTAAGGTGGTTGATTGTCCTTAATGATCAACACAATTTTTTCAGGACCACTACGGTCTCGCTGGAGTCCCCTGTGGTCCCCTCACTCAGACTGACCCCTGGAGACTGAGCCCACCCTGCTTTCAGAGACATGGCTGTGAGGTGTTTGATGGGTGTTGGCTGAACCGTCACTCATGAGAGAAAGAGAGAGAGAGAACAGAAAGGGGGACAGAGCAAGGTGAGAAAGAAAGATAGAGGGATACGGAGAGAGAACAAAAAAAGGAGACACAAATGGTGGAGAAAAGAGAATGAGCAATAGAAGAAAGGGAAAGAAAAGGCAAAGTAAGGAAGAGAGAAAGATAAAATGAGAGAGACAACAATGGGAAAGAAAATGATGGAAAGATAACAGAAAAAGGAGAAAGACAGGAGAGAGAAAAGAAGGTGAAGGATAAATAGAGTGAAGAGAGTAATATATAGATAGAGAAAAAAACGGAGGAGTAATGATGATGATCTATTATTCAGGTGGGTTCCTGTCTGTCTGTGTGTGAGGGGTGACAGCTGAAGAGCAGCACACCAGCTCACACACCTCACTGACTGATGGAAACAGGCTGATTATTCTACAGTGAGAGTCATTTTACAGTGAATAGAATATTGTTTCATGATTTCTATGTTTTATTCAGTGTGGGGGGTGTTCTTTTTAAAGTCTATGTTTAAATACATAGACTGTAATTAATCCAAGTTTCGATACTCAGACTGTGATTAATCCAGGTTTAGATACTCAAACTGTGATTAACCCAGGTTTAGTTACTCAGACTGTGATTAATCCAGGTTTAGATACTCAGACTGTGATTAACCCAGGTTTAGTTACTCAGACTGATTAACCCAGGTTTAGATACTCAGACTGTGATTAATCCAGGTTTAGATACTCGGACTGTGATTAACCCGGGTTTAGATACTCAGACTGTGATTAACCCGGGTTTAGATACTCAGACTGTGATTAATCCAGGTTTCGATACTCCGACTGTGATTAACCCGGGTTTAGATATTCAGACTGTGATAACCCGGGGTTTAGATACTCAGAATGTGATTAACCCAGGTTTAGATGCTCAGTCTGTGATAAACCCTCATGCACAGGCACATGAAAGCATAACATTTATGATGCACAACCAACCACGAGAAACATGAGGAAGAGTCGCTGAAGAAGGAAAAATGCATCTTAGATAGGAGATACAGCTTTTATGTTGATAAAACAACAATGCTGCCGCCACAGCTGCCACGATTCAGTCAAACTAAGCTTAAAGTTAACTGAGTACACAAGCGGTGAGACCTCGATAGAGGACGCTGGGAAGGTTGTCTATAATTAACGCTAGAGCTGATTAGAACCTCAAACGAGCATCCAGACATCAGCAATAAACACTGCACAGTTATAAACGTCTGCACTTTACAGTTTGTGGTCCTCAGTGTTATTGGGTAGCTTTAAATTGTACACTACATCAGCTAGCAAGACGCAGGCCACAAACAAATCCTGCTTCAGACCCCTGAAAGGCTAGAGCCGACCCTCTGCACTGAATAGTGCTGTATTACATGTCCTGTCTCATGTAAAGGGGAAACCGCTGTGTGAAGAGCAGAACAGTGTCATTTCAGTGGCAGAGCTAAAGGAGCTCCCGCTGATCATCGTTTCACCCCATTAGCGACGCTGCTGTAGGAAGGCTGATGAAATATTTACTTCTCCTTTTTCATTTTTAAGTGAAATGGTCCGCACGAGCACCTTAAGTGTGCGGTGCTGTTCCCTGAGTCCTGCTGTAAAACAGCAAATGTTTCTCTGTGTTTGTTGTAGCTATTGTTTGTCAATTCACGCATAAAGTAAGACTGAGGCTCTGGCCTTGTGCATCTACATCTGCGGCCAAATCCTGCTTGGCACGCTCAGGCATTTTGTGCTTCACAGCAGCCTCTGTGCCTCTTCTCAGGTCTTTATATATTTATTTTTGAATATTTTCACCATTCTGTGCTGCCAAGAGCGGCTCTCGCACACTTTCACCCCATCACTGCGCTGGTGGATACGGGCACGTGCACTGCTCGTCCTCCCTCGCTGCTTTCCTCTGGCATTTCCATCCAAACGCTGCTGAACCTTCCTGCTGCTCCGCTTTTGGCAGCTCGCTTTACTGTGAAGTCGTTTTTACTCTCAGGATTTCGCACTTTCCAACTGTAAACACAAAGTGTTACTGCCGATTAGTGGGGCATTCGTAAATTAAAGCGATAGATCAGAAGCAAAAATCTAATTTAGATTTTTGTCCATTTTACTGTAATGCAGTCAATCAGAAGTGCTTGCTTTAGTTTTAACACTGGATCTACAAGGTTAATGTGGCTAACAAGTTCTAGAAGCTTCAGAGAACTTGTAGGGAGGAGAATTCCCGCTCTGCAGTGTCTTCCAGTTTTCCAGCGAGTCCAAAATGAATGGGTTGATATGGAGAGTTTGAACAAAATCATGGTTTATAAATGCCTTTTTTTTTTTACATTTTTTATGTAAAATAATTCATTTCCTGAACAGCATAGAACATTTTTAACACCGCTGTTATGTTTTTAAGAGCTTTTACACTCAAGTTATAGGAGTTTAAAATGGAGCCTCATGTACGTTCATGACGTCAGTGAGTGCGAACAGCCAATGAGCTGCTCCGCTCGCCAATCAGTCATTCCGCTCTAGCAGTAAAGCCCGCCTCCTGCTGCCCAAACCTGTTTACTGTAGAAAAGGGAAATATACAGGTGACTTTTCTCTGCTTTTTTAGTGTAATTCGCGATCTTATTCTTTCGGTCATTACCCAAAGCTCATGACCATAGTTGAGGGTCGGAACGTAGATCGACGGGTAAATCGAGAACCTTGCCTTATGGCTCAGCTCTTTCTTTACCACAACAGACCGGTAAAGAGCCCGCATCACTGCTGACCCAGCACCAATCCGCCTGTCAATCTCCCGCTCCCTTGTACCATCACTCGTGAACAAGACCCCAAGATACTTGAACTCCTCCACTTGAGGCAAGAGCCTATCCCCGACCCAGAGAGGGCTCTCCACCCTTTTCCGCCTGAGAACCATGGTCTTGGATTTAGAGGTACTGATTCTCATCCCGGCCGCTTCACACTCGGCTGCAAACCGATCCAGCGAAAGCTAAAGTTCGCGGCCTGATGTCCCCAATAGGACCACATCGTCACAAACATCAGCGATGTGACCCTGAGTTCACCAAACCAGACACCCTCCATCCCCTGACTGCGCCTAGAAATTCTATCCATAAAAATTATGAATAGAATCTGAGGGCAGCCCTGACAGAGTCCAACTCTCACTGGGAACGAGTCTGACTTACTGCCGGCTATGCAAACCAAACTCCAGCTTTGTTTGTACAGGGCCTGAATGGCTCATAGCAAAGAGCCATGTACCCCGTACTCCCGAAGCACCTCCCACAGAATACCCCGGGGAACACAGTCAAATGCCTTCTCCAGATCCACAAAGCACGTGGACTGGTTGGGCAAACTCCCATGAACCCTCCAGAATCCTGGAGAGGGTGAAGAGTTGGTCCAGTGTTCCACGACCAGGACGGAACCCGCACTGCTCCTCTTGGATCCAAGGTTCGCCTATAAGCCGGACTCTCTTCTCCAGTACCCCAGCATAGACCAGGGAGGCTGAGGAGTGTGATTCCCCTGTAGTTGGAACACACCCTCCGGTCCCCTTTTTTAAAAAGAGGCACCACCACCCCAGTCTGGCAATCCAGTGGCACCGCCCCCGATGTCCATGCGATGTTGAAAAAGCATGTAAGCCAAGACAGCCCTATGATATCCAGAGCCTTGAGGAACTCAGGGCGGATCTCATCCACCCCGGAGCCTTGCCACCAAGGAGCTTCTTAACTACCTTAGCGACTTCGGCCTCAGTAATGGACAAGCCTATTCCCATGTCCCCAGACTCTGCCTCCTCACTGGAGAATGTGTCGGTGGGATTGAGAAGGTCCTCAAAGTATTCCTTCCACCGCCCAATGACGTCTTCAGTCGAAGTCAGCAGCACACCATCTCCACTATATACAGTGCTAGTGGCACACTGCTTTCCCCTTCTGAGTCGCCTGACGGTTTGCCAGAATCTTTTTGGAGCCGACTTAGTCACTTTCCAAGGCCTCACCAAACTCCTCCCATACACAGGTTTTTGCCTTGGTGACGACTGAAGCCGCAGATCGCTTGGCCTGTCGATACCTGCCAGCTGCCTCTGGTGTCCCACAGGCCAACCATGCTCGGTAGGATTTCTTCTTCAGCTTGACGGCATCTCTCACCTGGAGTGTCCACCACCGGGTTTGAGGATTACCGCCCCGACAGGCACCAACTACCTTACGGCCACAGCTACAGTCAGCTGCTTCAACAATGGACGACGATTACAATCGATGACACGATTACAAAGTCAATCATTGAACTGCGGCCTAGGGTGTCTTGGTGCCATGTGCACTTATGAACATCCTTGTGTTCAAACATGGTGTTCGTGATGGACAAACTGTGGTTTGCACAGAAGTCCAAAAACTGAACACCACTCGGGTTCAGATCAGAGAGGCCATTCCTCCCAATCACACCCCTCCAGGTCTCATTGTCATTGCCCATGTGAGCGTTAAAGTCCCCCAGGGGGACAATAGAGTCTCCAGGAGGAGCACTTTCAAGCACCCTTCCCAAGGACTCTAAGAAGGCTGGGTACTCTGAACTGCTGTTCGGTGCATAAGCACAGACAGCAGTCAGGACCCATTCCCCAACCCGAAGACGTAGGGAAGCTACCCTCTCGTCCACTGGAGAAAACCCCAACATACAGGCACCGAGTCGAGGGGCTATGAGAAAGCCCACACCTGCCTGCCGCCTCTCACCATGGGCAACTCCAGAAAATAATAAAGTCCAGCCCCTCTTAAGGGGGCTCTGTGTGTTGAGGTGAACCCGACTATATCTAGCCGGTATCTCTCAACCTCGCGCACCAACTCAGGCTCCTTCCCGGCCAGTGAGGTAACGTTCCAAGTTCCAAAAGCCAGTTTCATCAACCGAGGATCAGAACACCAAGGCCCACGCCTTCGGACACTGACCGATCCACAAAGCACAGAACCCCTACTACTGCCCCTCCCATTGGTGGTGGGTAGATTGGAGGGAGGACTCATGTAACTCCTTCGGGCTGGGCCCGGCCGGGCACCATGAGTAAATGCCCAGCCACCAGACGCTCGCTGGCGAGCCCCTTCCCCAGGCCTGGCTCCAGGGTGGGGCCCCGGTAACCCTGTTCCGGGCAGGGTACACAAGTCCTGTTTTTGTCTTTTCATAAGGGTTATTATGGATCACACTTTGTCTGACCTGTCACCTAGGACCAGTTTGCCATGGGAGACCCTTGTCCTATAAATGGTCTTATTTTAATATCACTTGCTATTTATTTGGTTTAAGTTAAGTTTAATGCTAATTTGATATGATGTTGTAAAAACCTATAATTTGCAAAAATTAGCATAGGTTTTTTTGTTTTTAAGCATTAAAATCTCATTTGGTACAAAAAGCCATGAACTGTCAATGTTTGAAAAAGTGAAACTGTTTTTAAATAAACTGAAATGTCCTAAATCAACACAGTAATGCTTAAAATAAGATACAATCCTGAAAAGATGTACTTGCATTTGCATGAAATGTAAGAACACATTTAATAATAAATGGTAATGCATATAATTACATGGAAAACTTTCTGTTTAAAAGAACAGAAACAAATAAATCATACATGCTGAAATCTTAACAAATAAGACATTTCAAGAGTTGAAATTTTACAATTTTTAAGAATGCAATGTTCATTTGTGTTTTTTTTTTCACTTTTCTAAAATAGTTTCTAATTCTTTTGTGTAACTTGCTAAGATAATTGTAGGCAAATTTTCTAGAAGCTTGCCAATTAATCTCATCCATATGAATCTTATTGAGCAAGATTTGTGTTGTACATTTTAACCCTCTACTGCTCACATTAGGAGAAATTTTTTTAATGTTCAGTTCACCTTGTATAAATGGACCTGGTTATTAAATTCAAAAAACATTTAAAAATAATGTGTGTGAGGGTTCTTTTGGGGTATGTTGGGGCATGAGAAGAAATGATATAATAAGAAATGATATTGTTTGTGATTGGCTAAATCCATTCCATGTTTCTGCAGATTATCATAAAAATTTAAAAAAGAGTTTTTAAAAGAGTGCCCAAAGAGAGAGTATGGCCAGATACATGCTTTTTATTAATTTACTCAACCTCTTTCCTTTATTGTTGACCTTGTCATTGTCTTTAAGTTCCTGTAATGTTATTATAAAGTGAGGAAAATGGGTTTGTTGCCCTGAGGCAACATTGTAGGTTAGAGGTAGTAGAGGGTTAAGATTTTCTAGCTTGTTAAGACATTTTTTTGCAGTGTGGGCATATTTTAATGGGCCCATTTGGTGAAAAACTGGCTTTTTAAAATGAGTTTGGTGTAGTATACACGGTGGGTGAAATAAGTATTGAACACATCACCAATTTTTTAAGTAAATATATTTCTAAAGATGCTTTTGGCATGAAATTCTCACCAGACATCAGTAACAACCATCCAATCCATACATGCAAAGAAATCAAATCATAGATGTCCATAAATTGTGTGTAATAATGAGAAATACTTTGTACAAAAGCCTTTGATGGTAATGACGACTTCAAGATGCCTCCTGTGTGGAGAAACTAGTTGCACACAGGTGCTCAGGTGTGATTTGGGCCCATTCTTTCACACAAACGCTCTTCAAATCCTCAAGCCTCTGTGGGCTTCTATGAACTATGAGCTTTAGTTCCTTCCATAGATTTTCAATTGGATTCAGGTCAGGTGATTGGCTGGGCCATTCTAGGGTCATGGCTGGTTTATGGTGAAATGATGGTCTTTCCACTTCCACATTACAGCCCCAACAGCGCTCGCTGGAACCTTCAGTAGTTTAGAAATTCTTCTATAACCAATGCCATCAGTATGTTTTGCAACAATGGGGTTGCGAAGGTCTTGAGAGAGCTCACTGGTTTTACCCATCATGAAATGTTTCTTGTGTGGCACCTTGGTAATGAGACACCTTTTAAATCGGCCATCAGTTGAACCAGCTGATATTCATTTGCATGAAGTGGCAGGATTGCTTTCTAATTACTGATAGATTTCAGCTGGTGTCATGACTTTCTGTGCCCTTTTGCACCTCTCTTTCTTCATGTGTTCAATACTTTTTCCCTGTTTCATTTCTCATTATTACACACAATTTATGGACATCTGTGGTTTGATTTCTTTGCATGTGTGGATTGGATGGTTGTTACCAACATCTGGTGAGAATTTCATGCCAATAGCACCTTTAGAAATATATTTACTTGTGATGTGTTCAATACTTATTTCACCCACTATAAATGTTTTACAGCATGTGCTTTTAAAGATGGTTCCTCAAGGGTTCTTTAGTGAAGACAATGGCTCTACATGAACACTCAAAGGGCCATTTTTATGGTTAATTTTTTTGTACAGTTAAATATGTTGTATATGTTTCTGTATGGTACCAAAAAAGTTTTCTAATGTTACGATGTCAAGCATGCAATAGCAGAACCCTTTTTGATGCTGTATAGAACCATATACAACACATTCTCCATCAATCTGAAGAAGCGTTTCATCATGCAAAGAACCCTTTGAGCATGTAGATGGTTCTTTTGAGTCTTCATGTTTCTGTATGGAATAGCTCTCTTTACTTTATTAGAAAGCAAGTGGTCACTGAGTCCGATCACTAAGGTGCGTTAGAAGCACTGTTGTGTATTTGTGTAATCATTCTTCCGAACCCTCTGATTGCTGTACATCACATATACGCAGGGATGAATGCTGAAAGACCACTGAAGCAGAAGCAATCAGCACGTGGGTGTAAAACCCTGAATGAAAAGGGGCTTAATCGAGCGTTAAATGTACTGATGCTAATGCTCCAGTAACACGCTGCCCTAAACCACTTTTATTTAACAATCAGATCATTACATTTTAACCTTAATTCACCTCAATTCCGTTCACCTTTTCTCCTGCTGCTCATTAAATACTGAACAAACTCAGTAGGTTTACTCATACCTGCTCAGTAAACTGACAAACTGTACCTGAAAGCGAAGTTAATTTACAGTTTCCCCCAGTTCTCCAAATGTAGTCCATCAGCCAAGACTGGTTTACTGTCTGAAGTTGGCTTTTTTACACTGTGAGGCTAATGTAACTGACAATTCATTGAAGCTTAAACCCCACAAATTATTATGGCGCTAACTGCACACACTTGCTTCAGACCATCAGGTATTTTTAAGTGGTCTCACACCCATATTAGCAATTTTGGGTTGGTTGGTTTTCTCTATGGGGAAAAATAAATTGGCTTTTCGAAAATTCTCACCATTGCAGTAAACAAAAATGTCCCAAACCGGATGCATTTTCTTCCACTTACAATTTTCCACAGAGTATTACTAGATTGTCTACATTACAAGGTTGTTAAGGAGCTTAAATATGGACATTGCTACATCCATGCTTATAGCAAACTAACACTACTGTGCACTGAAATGGTGTTGCATGAAAGTGAAATATTTAATATATTATTCAGTTCAATGTAACGATTCAGAAATGGAAACCGAGACCGAAACCACAATACAAATGTCTATGTACAAAAAGATGGACCTGTGATACACCTTCCCCCCCAAACCCAACCCCACTCAGCTGCCACCTGTTGAGCTCTCATTACATTCATTTAATTCTTCAACTGAATTATTTCTTTATAAAAAAAGTTTAACAACCAGTTGAGTTTAGTTGTGCACATCTTTAATGCAAGCTAGCAGCACAGATGTATTTATTAGTTTAAAGCTCAGTGGCTGGCGGTCAGAAATGGGTGGCACCACAGGGACTCCCAAAGTCTAGATGATGCATTTGTGTAATGCATGCTGGGTATTGTTGTGAGGGAACATTGAGGAGTGAGACGTGAAAACAGTATAAAATCAGAAATTCTGTCACGTGAGGCTGAGAGATGTACAGCTGCGCTACAGACTGCATATCACAACAAATAACATATTAAACTGTAGGTTTAAGCTACTTTAAAATTTGTGCTTTACTCGGTGGTCAACAACAGGGCTCCGGCACTGCATGCGGCTCTTTTACTGTACTGTTGTGGCTCCATAGCTGAATCAGATTTGTAGGTAATAATAAAATAATCCTCCTTTACAGTAAAATAAAGCTCTGCTGATCCTTCAACACAGTTTAACAGTAAATGGTCTTAAACTCTGGAGTTAATGTAGAACTGCTGATTCACCCTTTAACCCTGAAGATCAGTGCAGACTGCTGGTAACAATAGCAACACAGACAACAGTCTGGCCCAGCTAGAAGCTAACGAAATGGCAAAGAGAGAGATTTAAGACGAACATCGATAATTTGGAGACGAATGGACTGATTAGTAATTACAGTCACTCCAGCTGGTATCCTGATGCGTTTATTCTGCAGTGAGAAACTGACAAGCACTAAAAAGTTGTTCGAAGTGTCCCGTTCCACCGTAAATGGTGCAGTGGTTACATTCTGGCTCCTCAGGAACCATTTAAGGTGGATCAGGAGAATTCAAACAAGAAGCTGGCGAATGAGAAGCAACTTCAGCCTCGTAAAAATCAAGATGCAGAGACATTTTACAAGAAACTGTTCTACTATTGAGGAGAGGTTTCCTCCCGGAGATGCGAGAAAAGCAACTATAGCTGAGCTTAAAGCAGAGCAAAGTAAGTCTGTGTTTTTCTTTATATTGTATTTTTTATTCTATACTAGTACATAAGATTAGGTTATTAGTACATTTACATATGGTGGCTCACAAGATGGTCTGATTTTTTTTGAAAGGACAAAATCGCACTTCTTAACATTTGGGTTGCAACCCTGGCTTTACTCAAGCATGACTGAAATTGTGTGCTTGAACTTTTATCCTGTTACACTTACATGGGTAAAAATGTACTGCTTCCAGTTTTATTTACATTTTTAAAAGTACTTAACACTCAATGGCATTAGATCTTTCTTTTTTGTTTTTGTTTTCTCTGGTCAGTGGTTTGACTTTTTGTGCATTTCTTTGTTTTCCGTGTTTCCTCTGAAATTAAGGGTATTAGCAGCGAGTCTGTGCTTCAGTAACAGCCTCTACTCTTCTGGGAAGGCTTTACACTAGATGTTGAACATTGCTGTGAGAATTTGATTGAGCATTAGTGAGGTCAGGTACTGATGTTGGATGGGGGGGTAGGGGGTTTGTACCCTTCTAGCCCCTGCTGGGCATTGGGCATGGAGACCTTAGGTTCATGTGCAACTGCTCCAGAGTGTCCCATTCTATTGGTCAGTGCTTTTCTATGGAGGTTACACAAGCTGTGTGAACTCCTGTGTCAGCAGCAGGTCTAAAACATTTCTCTTCTACAGTTGCTTTCTTCACACTGTCTGATTTGTCACTTTTGACTGATTGGAGGTTTATGGACAAGATACAGAAGACAAGGCCTGATCAGTCTCAGGCTTCATCCATCCAGCATCAGTCCATCAACCACTACTCAGCAGGACAGAGAGAGCAAGTAAACACGAAAACTATTGATCACAGCAGCTGTAGTACCTAAGATGGTGACAGAGAGAGCGAAAGAGAGAGAGAGCATTGCGTATACTCAGTTCTAGGTTTAAAGAGAAGTTTAAAATATAATTAATTGGCTAAGATGTAAAGCAAGTGGTTTAGTGTGAAACGCTCTGTTCTAGAGAAACTTACTGAGTCAGAACTGCTCACAGTGGTGGTGACAGGAACCAGATGTCCCCCTCTAAAAGCTCCTCACAGAAAGTTCCTACATGAAATGGTTCTGAATTCACTGCCTGATGACTGAGACACTGTTTTATGATAGTTTAGAGAACTTAAAATAGTCCCCAAAGAAAACTTATTATTGCAGATTTTCCACTATTTTCCATCATCATCTTCTTCTTCTTCTTCTTCTTCTTTCGGCTGCTCCCTTTAGGGGTCGCCACAGTGGATCATCTGCCTCCATCTTGCCCTATCCACTCCCTCTTCTACTTTTACACCAACCATCTCCATGTCCACCATCACTACATCCATAAACCTTCTCTGAGGTCTACCTCTTCTCCTTCTACCCGGCAGCTCCATCTCCAAAATTCTTTGCCCAATATATCCACTATTCCTCCTCAACACATGTCCAAACCATCTCAACCTGGCTACGACCTCTAGTCCTTGCATCTTCACCTTTCCACCTGCCTCCCTCTCATTCACACACATGTATTCCGTCTTGTCTCTCCTGACCTTCATTCCTCTCCTCTCCAGTGCAAACCTCCACCTCTCCAGATTCTCTTCCACCTGTTCTCTACTCTCACCACAGATTACAGTGTCATCTGCAAACATCATGTCTCCTGCCTGACCTCATCTGTCAACCTTTCCATCACCATTGCAAACAAGAAGGGGCTCAAAGCTGATCCCTGATGTAACCCTACCTTCACCTTGAAACCATTTGTCACTCCAACTGCACAGCTCACCACTGTCTCACTATCCTCATACATGTCCTGCACCACCCTAACATACTTTTCAGCTACACCTGACTTCCTCATACAGTACCACAGTTCCTCTCTTGGCACCCTATCATATGCCTTCTCTAGATCCACAAAGACACAATGTTGCTCCTTCTGACCTTCTCTGTACTTCTCTACCAACACACTCAATGCAAAAATTGCATCTGTGGTACTCTTTCTGGGCATGAAACCAAACTGCTGCTCACTGATCTGGACTTCTCGCCTTAGCCTTGCTTCAACAACTCTTTCCCATACCTTCATGGTGTGGCTCATCAACTTTATACCTCTGTAGTTACTGCAGCTCTGCACATCACCCTTGTTCTTAAAAATGGGGAGTACACTGCTTCTCCACTCATCAGGCATCCTCTCACTCTCCAGGATTTTGTTAAACAACCTGGTTAAAAAGTCCACTGCCTCCTCTCCTAAACATCTCCATACCTCCACAGGTATGTCATCTGGACCAACTGCCTTTCCATTCTTCATCCTTTTTAAAGCTGCCCTCACTTCCACCTTACTAATTCTCATTTCTGTCTTTCACACCATACATACCCAGCACCTCTTCATCCCCTCTGTTCCCTTCACCAACATGTCCATTGACATCTGCACCAATCACTAATCTTTCCTCTCTAGGGACACCATCTACCACTTCATCCATCTTACTCCAAAATTCCTCTTTCTCCTCTAACTGACAACCAACCAGTGGTGCATATGAACTGACCACAATCAAAATTACACCATCAACCTCCAACTTCAGGCTCATGATCCTGCCTGACACTCTCTTTACATCCAGAACACTTTTCACAAGCTGTTCCTTTAGGATTATCCCTACTCCATTTCTCTTCCTCTCTTCACCATGATAGAACAGTTTGAATCCACCTCCAATGTTCCTGGCCTTGCTTCCTGTCCATCTGGTCTCCTGAACACAGAGAATATCTACCTTCCTTCTCTCCATCATGTCTGCGAGCTCTCTGCCTTTACCAGTCATTGTCTCTATGTTCAGAGTCCCTACTCTAACCTCCACACTCATGCCTTTCCTTCTCTCTCGCTGCCTTCTAACCCACCTTCCTCGTCTCCTCTTTGATGGTCTTCGACCTACAGTAGTCCCATTAATACCGGCACCCTGCTGGTCAACAGCACCGGAGGCGGTCGTTGTTCACCCGGGCCTCGACTGATCCGGTATGGCAACATGTTTGTGATCCGCATGATAGTTTTGGCACAAGTATTACGCCAGATGCCCTTCCTGATGCAACCCTCACCATTTATCCGGGCTTGGGACCGGCACCAGAAGTACACAAAGTACACTCCTAATGGCTGGTTTGAATGGTTCTATTTCGAACAAGGCTGTCAAACCCAACCACTGAAAAGGCTGTTTTAAAAATCTGATCTACGGGCCAGAGAATGCCTATGTTCTCATTTAATTTTTTAATAACTTTTTATTTACAATAACCCAAACTGACTATTGTTATTTCACAGCACGGCAAAGATATCGACTCTTTTGGACACGACGCTGTCCAGAAAAGCCCAATATCTCTGTGTTTTGCTATTTTCAGTTTTCTGCCTAATTGGAGCTGCTGTCCTTTACATTGTGTGAAAATGTCTAGATGATTAGGCCAATAAAAATGCTCTATAATAGAATTACTTTGAATAAAATCTCTTTACACTAGCTTACACTGAAAGTAAGGAGTGTTTTGTTGCTGTTGTTGTTGTTGTTGTTTTGCCCTTGCTGTAAACAAACCACTTTGGGGATCAATCTATCAACCTTTATTTCACCTGGGAAGGACATTGAGAGTGACCCTCATTTACAATGTAGCCGAGCAAATTACAAGGAATAGAAAACGTTTAAATTAAATTTACCAACTGAAACAAATGAAAAGCATCAAGAAAAAAAAGGTTAATATTAAAAAATAAGCAGAAATAATGGCTCAAATAGAAAACAGGGATAAAATATCAATAAAATCAGGCATGGAAACACTTTAAAATGAAGTAAAAGTAAGAAAACTGAAAACCTCTAATTATTTAATAGAATAGAACGAAAGAATTAACATCAAATAAAACAGCTGCAATAAAAATTCAAATAATAATAATAATAAATTGATTTTTATTGACTTCTAAGCTGCTGAGTTTTTCTAGTCTTAATGTCGGTTGAACTGCAGCTAAAACACGGCTGGTGTGGTAGAATTAAGACGTAGCTGCTGTCCCATAGACTATTGTTGGCGTAAGGGGATGGGAGTGCACATGACACTGCAGTGCATGCTGGGGTCTGTAGTGCAGCAGATTGTAAATCGGGCTAATATTAATAGAAAATTAAAATAAATTCATGGGCCTGATAGGATGGTGTCACAGGCCTGGTCTGGCCTTGTGTTTGACATACAGGATTTAGAGCCATGACTTCTAGATAGAACCATTTCATACTTCTTCAAGCTAATGTTGTATATGGTTCTGTACAGCACCAAAGAGGGAAGCATGACATCACCAATAGCAGAACCTTTTTTTGGTCGTATACCCTGCAAAAACTGGTATCTTGTTGTGTAATACTGTCTTAAATCTAGTCAATAAATCAAATATTTCTCCTGTTGAGAATGTTGTAAGCTTAATTTAACTTATTTCCAAATATTTTTTTATTTTACTGATATATGATTTTACTACGTAAAATTACCTAAAAGAAGCAAAAATATCTTGAAATAAACAAGATAATCTTATAATAAGTGCAGAACCATCTCAAAATAAGAAATATTACATAAAGTATTTGAGCATTTCACTTGACAAGACACTTAATTGCAGTGTGTAGACTGTTGTTGGGGGGGCGGGGGTGATAGCGCACATTATGTTGCAGTGCATGCTGGGGATTGTAGTGCAGCACATTGTAAAGCAGGCTAATTTCAACAGAAAATGACAGGCCGCATAGGATTGTGTCATGGGCCTGATCTGCACATACGGGACTTTGAACCATGGTGAAATGGTTCTTCAGATTGATGGAGAATGTGTTTGTAAATGGTTCTATTTAACATTTAGAGGGAACACTGACACCACAACAATAGCAGAACTCTTTCTGGTGCTATATAGAACCATTTACAACACATTGTCCATCAATCTGAAGAACCATTTCACCATCCAAAGAACAAGTTGAGCAACAGAACCATTTCCTTGACAAAAGAACTCTTGAAGAGCCATTTTTGAGAGTGCAGCTTCAGTTCACGCTGTAGTGTTTTTCTGATATTGAGTTGATCAGCTCGGTCAGGTGTGTTCGGTCTGGAAGGCTCTGCAATGGGCAGATTGGTCTTTTACTGTAAGAGCAGTCTGCTGCTTTAGGGCTGTGGCATACAAATAAAACTGAACCACCACACGTTCACTGGCACTCGCTTTATGAGTCTGAGCGCGGAGCCTTTGGCTGCGAATCAAATGATATTCTGGCTTCTGTCTGAGTCTCAGCCTCGCCATCTGTCCCTCTACTCTATCTCATGTATCATCTAACACACGTGAGCACACACTGTCATGAATATATGCATACGATAGGGACTCCCTGCACTCCTCCAGTTTCAGTGTGAACACCGAAACGGCTTTCGAAACTCAGAGTTCCACATTAAAGGGCCCATATCATGAAGAAATGAAAGTTTTAATATGCAAAAAATTCAATTGTTTTTGTGATGTCACAAAAACCAACACATTCATACATACTCACTTATTCCACCTGCAGCGGTTATAAGTTATATGTAGTGTTTCAGCCCAGGCTGCTTTCTGAATGAGGCACAAATCAGGCTAGCCAATCAGACGAGCTCATTTGCATATTGTCACTGTAAAAAAAAATCATTATTTTTGTACATTTTTAAGTTTCGATATCATTTCAACACAGCGGCTGTGCTTTATGTTGTATGAAAATTTTATGATGAACGGATCAATAGAAATGCTGCAAAATAGCTCGGATTAAAATCTCTTTATATGAACTTTAACTGGATGTTAGGAATGTTTTTGCCCTCTCCTGGGAAGTTTCTGTTTTGGAGATGCATATTTTTCTATGGAAAATGACAATATTGGTCTTAATGGCAGAGCTTGGGATGAAGAGAGGCTGAAAAATGATAATGCAGAAATGAATTAATGGTTGTTTTTGAACATAAAATCCCACAGACATCATAAGTGGATCCCAGAGGCCAAAACAAACAAGGCTTTGGCCACTTTAATAAATATCTTGTCATCTGGGAGGAGTGCTGTAGCATGTTGTGATCTTACTTCCTTTATGCTATCACTGGCATTTCCTCATGTAGATCTGTCCATTTTCAAAGCCGTGTAGGACAGAAGAAGAATGGAGAGCAAAGCTGTTTTATCTGAATTCTAATGGCTGTGTCTGAAACCCAAAAACAAATTCAAAAACAAAGCCCCAGGTCATAACTTGATATACACATAACCTACCAAGCAGGCACATTTTGGGATTTCCCTCAGACTGTAAAGAGCTCTTTTTGGTTGGAGTTGCTAATAGCTGTATTAATTATCCCCTTTGCTGTTCTTCAAGCCCCAGGAATAGAGCATGTGGGTCAACTTGGGGTCTACGAGATTTATTGCTCTTGGTCACCACCTTTGGTGCAGTCTATGTCAACATAGGCACTATCTACAGGGCAACATTGGTCCCCCAAAAACTGAACGGGCAGGGACAATGTCCTCCCAATCCAAGTCCTAGCCGAAAGCTCGATATGGTAACCGCTACCCCAGTGAAAAGTGTCTGGGATCGTGGCCCAGTCAAACCCTATATGATGGTGAAGAGTGTCCCAGCTCCAGGCCCACTCAAATCCCATACTACAGTGACCTAAAAAACTAGGACCTAAAAAGTGTCCTAGTTCATGGCCCGGTCAAACTTCTATATGGCAGTGGAAAGTCTCCAGGATTGTGGCCCAATCAAACACCACACTACAGTGAAAAGTGTCCTTGCTCATGGTCCAGTCAAACTTTACTAGTGCCAAAGTGTCAAAGCTTGTGGCCCCTGTTCACCCTCCACACATTTATATCACAGATGTGGTGTTGGGCTGAACATGTGGGCAGTACCAGGCACAGTAAGTGTGGAGGTGTGTGTGTGTGTGGGTGTATGAGGGTGGACAACATGGACAGGCTGCTGACTGGCTACAGCTGCTACAGAAGAACCCTACGCTGGACACTTGTGATATTTTAAACATCTGGTATTTTTATATAAATGGTTTTGGCTGTATTGATTTTAAAATTAATAATGCAGTGGGTCCAGCAGACCACTGAGTAACAAACTCCACACACTCCACCACTGCGGTGAAAAGTGTCCCAGCTCACAGCCCAGTCTAACTCTTTATGCTTACACATCTCTCTGTGTTTTCTAGTTTCATTTTCTTTATTTTCTGGTGTTTATTGTCTGGTGTTGACCTCATCTATATCTACAATGTTTCTGTCCATGTTACTGTACCAACATCTCAGGCTGCCACATGATTGTAGTCCACTTGTCTAGTACAGTTTAAATAGGTTAAAGTTAGAGCAGAATAATCTGATTGTGAAGAGGTCTCTGATATGTATACTTCCCACAGCTGAGTATACCTCCAGGAAATATCAGCCCTGTAGGTGTTGCAGCAGCTGGGTAATTAACCACTGAGGAACGGCCTTTTTTCTAGAGCTCATCTTTAGCCCTTAACTAATTCAGTGCTATTTATCACACTTTTTGAGATGCCCTGACTGCCAGCTTCAACACTTGGCTATAAATAACCACATTATTAGCAGAATAACACTACCGGTGTGTTATACTGTCATAAATAATGGGCAGGTTGAACTTTTTACACCTTCAACTTTGTAAAATTAGAGAGAACTCTGGACATTTTGGACTTGTTCTGCTGTTTACATTAGAAACAGAGGTTTTAATGTTCAGAAGCTAAAATCTTTCTTCATTTTTTCTGCACTTTGCGATCGAGCGTGCCGAGGAACTCGCTTTCGCTCTCAAGTCAAAAGACAACACAGCTTGCTAAGTAGCCTATAATGAGTCTGGGTGCTTTTCCAGCCATTATTCCTCCAGCCTGTCATTCAGGAGTGCTTATTATGTTTGGAGGTTGGCTGCTGGGTCTGGTAAGATTAGTTAAGATGAGCTGCTGTTTTATTCGGGTGGTCTTTTTGGGGTTTTTTGAGTCCAGATGGCCGCTGAGAGTGGAGATATGAAGCTCTAAAGACAGACAGCAGGACGTCGGCAGCCCGGATTAGCGAGAGCGAGCGAGGGAGGGGAGATAGAGAGGGAAAGGAAAAGTGAGAATGAAAGAGTGAAGCCAACATGTCTCAGCATGCTTTAACCCCATGTTACCACAAAGTGACCAATCAGAATTCACCAGCTCCTCTTTTACCCATGTGCCCACTCCCATGTGAGTGGCTGTGAGACATCAGAGCATGTCCATTAGGAAGAAACATGCCTTCAGTTGGTGGAGTAATTGGATTGGCTTAGTTTGCGCGGTAGCAGACGGCAAAATCTCCATGGCATCACCATCAGTGGAGGATTTACTGGGGTCAGGATTAGGGTCTGACCAATATACAGTATAATTTGGGTGATAAAATGGGCTGATGCTGCCCTAAACGTAGTCTATCAGCCAAGACGTTTGGTGTATGAATTTCAGGACTAGAGCTGCATAGTGCTAACTGCATGACTAAATCATCACACACTCATCTCAAATGGGTCTCGTTTTTCAGAACTATTCCAAACCCATTCAGTGGTGCTGAGGTCTGGACTCTGGGGTGTTCAGTCCACCGTTAAGCTTCTTTGTTTGATGTGTCCATCTTTTTTTCTCAGTGAGGTTCTTCTTGATCAGCTACACATCCTTTCAGACCCACAGTGCTGAGTGGTCTTCTCACAGTGGAAGGATGGACAGAAACACCTGTGGATGTTTTCAGATCTGAAACGGCTTGATTTTCTCCTCTCTCTCAGAGATTAAAGCTTTCAGTGCTGTTTATCTGATGGGGGCAGTTTTGGGGTCAACCAGTTCTGTCAGGTGGTAGTTAGGAGCCACATTTTCTCTGGTGCTTTTAATCAGTTTTAGAACTCCTGATTTTTTTTCTTCCTTATCTTAGTGGATTATCTTGTCTAATCTCCTCAAAAAACAAGAACTTGTACATAATGGCTTCTTTGACTGTAGATAAAATAAACAAAGTGTGTCTCTGACATTTGCATATTTAGTTAAAACAAAAATAACCTGAGTAGACGTGTCCAAACTTTGGGAGTATATATTAGCCTTAAAAGTTAAGGTCCCAAAAGTTAAGGCCTTTGGAGCAGTGCCATAGAGCATCCTCTTTTAGTTCTCTAAAGAACCTTTTAATGAATGTTTCTTCAGACAACCAGTTTGGAAGAGTTTTATGCGAGTGTGAAGAACCTCTTTTTGTTTTTATTTTTTCGTCTTCAGTTTTGCGGAGATGGTGGAGATATTTCTCGTTGTGTGTCACACCTGTAAAGTATAACTGTGGGGAAACGTTGTTAGCCCTGATGTCAGTGAGGTAGGTAACACATCATTTATTACCACAGTTACGGTGGAACTCATCGTTACGGTTCATCGTGCTCTCGTAAATTAAGTTAGTCTCTGCTAGTAACATCCTGTAATAGGTGGCTAGGAAACATTGTTTAGCCATGCTATAAAAAGCTTATTTAACCTGCTTGGTGGGAGTTTTGCCTGGGACTCGTTTTATGTGAGGGAGAGGAACGTACACTACGTTGCCAAAAGTATTCAGTTGTCTGGCTTCACACACATATGAACTTGAGTGAGATCCCATTCTTAATCCATAGGGTTTAATATGATTTGCAGCTATAACAGCTTCAACTCTTCTGGGAAGGCTTTCCACAAGGGTTAGGAGTGTGATTATGGGAATTTTTGACCAGAAGCACATTTGTGAGGTCAGACATTGATGTTGGATGAGAAGGCCTGGCTCACAGTCTCCGCTGTAATTCATCCCAAAGGTGTTCTATCGGGTTGAGGTCTGGACTCTGTGCAGGCCAGTCAAGTTCTTCCACACCAAACTGGCTCATCCATGTCTTTATGGACCTGCTTTGTGCACTGGTGTGCAGTCATGTTGGAACAGGAAGGGACCATCCCCAAACTGTTCCCACAGAGTTGGGAGCATGAAATTGTCCAATATCTCTTGGTGCTGAAGCTTTAAGAGTTGCTTTCACTGGAACTAAGGGGCAGAGCGCAACTCCTGAAAAACACCCCCACACCATAATCCCCCCTCCACCAAACTTAACACTCGGCACAATGCAGTCAGACAAGTACCGTTCTCCTGGCAACCGCCAAACCCAGACTCGTCCATAGGATTTCCAGACGGAGAAGCGTGATTGGTCACTCCAGAGAACACGTCTCCACTGCTCTAGAGTCCAGTGGCAGCGCTTTACACCACTGCATTCCATGCTTTGCATTGCGCTTGGTGATGTAAGGCTTGGATGCAGCTGCTCAGCCATGGAAACCCATTCCATGAAGCTCTCTACGCTGTTCTTGAGCTGATCTGAAGGTCACATGAAGTTTGGAGGTCTGTAGTGATTGACACTGCAGAAAGTTGGTGACTTCTGCGCACTATGAGCTTCAGCATCCGCTGACCCCGCGCTGTCATTTTACGTGGCTGACCACTTCGTGGCCGAGTTGCTTTGTTATAATCCCACTGACAGTTGACTGTGGAATATTTAGTAGTGAGGACTTGTTGCACAGGTGGCATCCGATCACAGTACCACGCGGGAATTCACTGAGCTCCTGAGAGTGACCAATTCTTTCACTAATGTCTGTAGAAGCAGTCTGCAGGCCTATGGGCTTGGTTTTATACACCTGTGGCCATGGAAGTGATTGGAACACCTGAATTCAATGATTTGGATGGGTGAGTGAGTACTTTCGGAGATATGGTGTATATATACAGCTGATTGGTACTTTGGCAGATTTGACGTCACCTGTAGTCCTGCCCAATTCAAATTAAACAAGAGACTGTACCGACTTCAGTGAGTTAATTTGACCTGGTTCAGTGAATTAGTGAATTAAAGAATATCACATAGTGTTGATAATATAATCTAATGTTCTCATGTTTCATATTATATTCTATATATCTGTTTAAATGGAGGGGCAAAACATTTTTCTAAAGCTCTGCTACATACTGAATGTATTTTAACACATAAAACGATGATAAAAAGTGAAGCTGTAGTTTTAAGTGAGGAGTAATATCGCTGAATGGAATCAGCCTCGGTAACGAGCCGCTGGGCTTTTATGAAGCCAATTATACGTAATGAGCTGCTGTTTTTATGGCGGATCGTCAGAAAGGTTTTGGACCGTGTCACTCGTCAGCGGAAGAATGTGAGGAACAGTCAGACAAAACGGAGTTTCTTCTGAACAGCAGCTCTGCGTTTGATATGTGAATCTGATGTGAGATTAAGTGCTGAAGTGGCGGCTTCTTCATAAGCACACCAGCAAAGATGTTTCAGATGTGCAGGTTTGAACCCTTAGAAGTCCTCATTCTTAGAATCGACAGCACCAGAGAGGCAGAGTGACACCACAGAAGAACCTCTCAGTGGTTCTTTACAGAACCGTGTTCATAAATTTCATGCCCTTAAAATTCCAGTGTGTGTTACAAGTTTGGATATTTAAGCTACAACATGGGAACAAGATAATTAAGTTGAGATAGTTATAGTTGTGACTTACTAGGTTGTGGGGACAAGATAATTGTGATATTTAAGTTGTAGCTACAATTTGCTAAAATGTGGGAACAAGATAATTAAGTTGGTATAAATATGTCATGGCTGCATCTTACTAATGCGTGGGAACAAGATAATTATGTTGGTATAGATAAGTCATGACTGCAGCTTACTGAGGTGTGGGAACAAGTAAATTAAATTGATATAAATACATCATGGCTGCAGCTTACTAATGTGCAGGAACAAGATAATGAAGTTGATACAGTTAAGTTGTAGCCGCAACTTACTAAGACGTGGGAACAAGATAGTTATATTTGTGTAGACAATCATGGCTACAGCTTACAAAGGCATGAGAAGAAGATAATCCAGTTGGTATAGATAAGTCATGGCTGCAGCTTACTAAGGTGTGAGAACAAGATAATTCAGTTGTACCCACAACCTAGAGAGGTGTGGGAACAAGATAATTAAGTTGGGATAGACATGTCATGGCTGTGGCTTACTAAGGTGTGGGAACTGAATAATTAATTTGGAATCTAATGCATGGGAACGAGATAATAACAACATTCCCATGTAGATTTCATGGTTTGAAATTAGCACGACGTCAACAAAGAGCAGTTTGCTTTGTAGTTTAGCTCGTTTAGCAGCATCTCACTCACTAGTTACTCGCTTCCTTTAGGGCCGGAAGACAGCCAGCCATCACAAATGATTGACAGGTCAGGTTTTGGTACATAAACCACATATAGATCATAAGTGGTCCTTACAGGGAAGAATAAAATAAAAAGAAAAACATAGGATAAGGTCCCTTTCAAACCAGAGACTCTCAGTCTGTAAACTACTGTAGGATTTACATTGAGTGTGTTTACCTGCACTTAAAAACACAATAACTGAATAAAATCAGATTTTGTCAATAATCCGATCAAAATGTTTTCATGCACTTGGGTAATCAGATAAAGAGGAAACTCCAGGTCTACATGAATCAGACAGTAATCAGATTTCTGCTTTACAACCAGCCAATGAATTCACAGAAGACGACGTCACGTAAACATAATGTAAAACTCAAACTTCATACTGCAGCTTTTTTAAACACAGCGCCACTTTACCTGAAAACATCAACAACCATCATCTAGACAACAATGAATATTTCAATTCAAATCCTTTGTTTTCTGTTTGGTTTCAGCGCCGCTCCAACAGTGTTTTGCTGTGTCTTGCGACATCCACCATCTGATCTCACGCATGAGCAGACAGAGAAATCCAAAAGAACTCAGAGTAAGAGTTTACACGCACTTGAGTGATCAGATAATGGGGAAACTCCAGCTCTACATGAGTCAGACAGTAATCAGATTTCTGATTTGTGACCATCCAATAAACTCACAGAAAAAGATGTGATATAAACTTAACATAAAACTTCATGCTGCAGCTTTTCTTTAAAACATCGCACCACTTTACCTGAAAACATGAACAAACATCATGTAGAAGACAAAGAATGGTCAGATCCTTTACCTGTTTGGTTTCAGTGAGATCCACCGTCTGATCTTGCGCATGCACAGATAGAGAAATCCGATAGAAATCAGAGTAAGAGAAACTTGAAAAGAGAAATCTGATTACTGAGCTAAAATCCAGCATCTTCATCAGATTTCTAGATCAGAGTTTGTTTTTTTACATATTTGAATAATCGTATAACTGCAGAAATCCGATTATGATCTGATTATTGAGTGCATGTATAGGCACTCATTACATATAATGGTGGTTGTATTTGATGTTTATGTGCTGGAGTGATACAATTTCAGATACAGTTTAATTTACACACTCTTTCAAATCAGACACAGGTGAACCAGCACTGCATGCCTGTCATTTTTCCACAAAGGAAAATCTGACTCCGATGCCCTTTTGCTCATTATGAAGAGCTGAGGAGGCAGAAGAGTGTCCTCGGTATTCATGGGCCTAATAGATGCTAACTGATTCCTCCGTCGTGGACGTGCTTGAGGTTGACGCTTGCATGTTTTTCTCTGGCCACCTGATGGAAATAGCAGCTCTGTAAAAATTGATGACAAGCCCAGAGGTGCAATTTAAATGCTAATGTTTCCGTTGAGATGGACTCTTAACATTTTGGGCAGGATAATGAAGGTGAGCAGGAAACCCGTCAGCTGGATTAATTAAAGTGCTGTTTCAGTTTGAACTGTACAGTTTCTTCCACAGTAGCACACTCTCTGACTGAGGCTTTGCCAATTAGGGGCTTAAAGCAATTGTTTAGTGAAAAATAAATTGAATCAGAATGTAAATAATCAGCCAAGAGGTGTCCAGTGTCTGAATTTTGCCTCTTTATTTTTAGCACTGAGCTGCTGTGAGGCTAATGAGTAATGAAATCTACCAGTTAGCATGCTACACAAGGTAAAAAAGGTTCTTTAAGGGTTCTAAGGTAAATAAAATGATTGTGTATATATAACTATGAACAGTCAAAGAACCCTTTGAGGTGTTTCTAATAAAGTGACCAGTGAGTGGAAGCACAAGTAAGGTGTTTCTAATAAAGTGGCCAGTGAGTAGAACTACAAGGTGGGTGTTTCTAATAAAGTGACCAGATAGTGGAGGTCCAAGGTGGGCATTTCTAATATAGTGGCAAGTGAGTGGAATCACAAGGTGGGTGTTTCTAATAAAATGGCCAGTGAGATAAAGGCAGTGATTATGTGCATGAAACAGTACAGCGGCGTTGCATTGAAATGTTGTGGTCATAACACTCAAAAGTTTTGGTTTTATTGTGTAATTAGCTTATAACTGTAATAACCACTGTAGTCAAAGTTCATGTGGTTGCTACAGCAGGCTAATTTGAAAAGCCAGGCTACGCTAATGGAATCTTTGACTTCCCCTGCGTCAGTGAGACCTTGCTCTCCTGCTCTTGTGGTCGTGTCTTTGACCCTGGAGGCTGGCCTATAAACCCAGAACCTGCCCCAGAAATGATCTGTGGAACTAGAGAGGCCAATTACACTCGTCATCCTGTGTGAATCCTCTCCAGTGTGAATTATTCCTCCAAGAGGAACAGCTCGAGTAGAATTAGCTTAGCTTTTAGGAATATGTGCAGCTGTGTCGTACAGAACAGCTAGGGATTCTGGATGGTTCTTTTGTGAAGAGCTGCAGGATGACTTCCGTCCAGCGAGGTACGAACATCCTCTCGTTTAAGTATTTTATTATTTTTTCCGTCCAAGCTGGTCATTGAGACTTTTTCTATGATCGTTTTGCTGCATGTGCATTGGTTCTCAGTAGTGGATTGTTTTGAAGTACACATGCTTTATTACTGCACTTAAAGGGGAACCCCACCAATGTTTCAAAATTTCTTCATCATTAAACAGTTAAGATGTAAGCAGAGCAGTTCAGAGCGGTTTGCTGTGAAACGCTCTGTTCTAGAGAAACTTACCGAGTCGGTTCACAGTGGTGGTGATAGGAACCAGATGTCCCCCTCTAAAAGCTCCTCACAGAAAGTCCTTTCATTAAATGGTTCTGAATTCATTGCCTGATGACTGAGACGCTGTTTTATGACAGTTTAAAGAATTTAAACTCCATTCATGGTGGAGGGAGACATGTAGGGCGCTGTGTGGCAAAATAGTCCCCAAAGAAAACTGATTTTTCCAGATTATTATTATTATTATTATTATTATTATTATCCACTATTTTCTATCATCAACATTCCATATAAACTCAGAAGACTTGTGTAGGTTCTCTGGTGGTTCTGGATAGTAAATAAAATGTCTGGATTATACTCATGGCAACCCCTGGTTCCTGTCACCATCACTGTGTGTGTGTATATAATATATATATATATATATATATATATATATATATATATATAATGTGGAGACATTTGTTTTGTTTACCATGAAATGTAAACATGATGTAAAGGACAGCAGGCATTTTCAAATTATATCAAAAACTGAAAACCAACAAAAATGGACATACAAGGTTTTGTTATGACAACAGCAGTTATATATATATATCCCTCTTTTTCTGTGTCTATGTTGCTCTATCTCTCTTCATCTTTTTTCTGTCTTGCTCTCTCTTCATCTCCGTTGGTGGCTCAGAGTGACAGGAGCAGTTTGGGGGTCTTTTGTGGAGTGGAGTGATGGAGTGATTGAGAGAGCTGATGTGGGCTTTAACCTTCTTATCAGTGGGGGGGGGGTTGGGGGGAGGCGGATGAGGGGGGTGGCTGAGAGGACACACACACAGAATAAAGTGAAAGAATGATTTTGAAAGTTCCTTCAGTTTCATACAGAGTTACTGACAGATGAGATCAAAACACCTGTCACCTTCCCCATCTCTCTCTCTCTCTCTCTCTCTCTCTCTCTCTTTCTCTGTTTTTCTATTTTATGCTGTGTTATTATTCAGTATATTATCATTCAGTTTTCCCATCTCTCTCTCTGTCTGTCTCCCTCTATCTCCATCCCTCTCTCTCTCTCACTCTTTCTCTGTTTTTCTATATTATGCTGTGTTATTATTCAGTATATTATTCAGGTTTACCATCTCTCTCTCTCTCTCTGTCTCTTTCTTTCTATCTCTCTCTCTCTCTCTCTCTCCATCTCTCCCTCCCTCTCTCCTTCTCTCTCTCTCCCTCCCTCTCTCTCTCTCTGTCTCCATCTCTCTCTCTCTCCCTCTATCTCCATCCCTCTCTCTCTCTCTCCCTCTATCTCTATCCCTCTCTCTCTCTCCCTCTATCTCCATCCCTCTCTTTCTCTCTCCCTCTATCTCCATCCCTCTCTCTCTCGCTCTCTGTCTCTCTCTGTCTCTCTCTCTCTCTCTCTCTCTCTCTTTCTCTCACTCTTTCTCTGTTTTTCTATATTATGCTGTGTTATTATTCAGTATATTATTCAGGTTTACCATCTCTCTCTCTCTCTCCCTCCCTCTCTCTCTCTCTCCATATCTCTCTCTCTCCCTCTATCTCCATCCCTCTCTCTCTCTCTCTCTCTCTCTCCCTCTATCTCCCTCCCTCTCTCTCTCCCTCTCTCCCTCTATCTCCATCTCTCTCTCTCTCTATCTCTCCCTCCCTCCCTCTCATTCTCTCTCTCTCCCTCTATCGCCATCCCTCTCTCCCTCTCTCTCTCTGTCTTCCTCTCACCTTTTCTGTCTCCCTCTGTCTCTCTCCCCTCCTCTCTCTCAATCAGTCAATCAGTCCACCTATATTTAAACTTGGAGTACATTGAGAGAGACCCTCATTTAAAGTGTAGCCGAGCCAACGCACAAAACAGGAATTGAAAAAAATACATTGTAAAAACAACACAGCCTGTAGATGGACTACAGTCTGCTCCTGTACGGTAAGTGGAGCTGATAAACTGGACAATGAGAAACAAGGAGGTGGTTTTAACATTACAGCTGATCGGCATACGTCACTGACAGAAAATAGCCAGAACAGCTTCCGGTTAGTTGTTAGGAATGCATCAGATAAAACATAGGGAATGTCTTTTACAGGCTTCAAATGTCTGCATTTAGTCTAGAATGACCAAAAAATGGTTTACGTGCACCAGCATTAGCTTAGCACTAACATACTACTAAAATCCCACACTAGTTTTACAGTAGTCACTGAAGAAGCTTTAAGATTAATAATAATAAACAGATATTTACTCAATAAAATTAATGGTTTAAATACAATATATTTTAACCTTTTTTCTGAGTCAGATCTGTCCATCTGTGAGGAGGAGTGTGGAGAGCAGGATGAGGACAGGATAGAGAGTGGAGGTAAAGGAGGGAAGGAGGACAGGCTGCAGAGAGACTGCAGCTCCATTTAGATCCTCTTTATTTAGAGAATGGCCTAAATGCTGACGACTGCAGGAGAGTCAAACTCAGATCACAGAGAATTCGCAGCGTTCATCTGCACAGAGTTTATTACTTCTGTTATAAATGAGTTGTAACAAAAGAAAACAATAAAAGACTTTCAGTTCACAAACCTGCGGCTTTCAAAGCTTTATGTTCCTGCCAAGTCCTGCAAGTGTGCACATCCTACAGAGTGACGGAGTGAGTAAATGACGGAGTCAGTGACTAAATACCTGAATGAGTGAGTGACTGAGTGAGTGAGGTAGACTCTACACAGTCATACCTGTAAACCTTACATTGTGCAATGTATGAGTCTAAAGTTAAAGTGCTGAGTGCAGCAGCAGTTATAGGGTGTATGGTGGCAGAGAAAGAAATCAGTGAGGTGACAGTCAGACAAGTGGGGTAATATGGCAGGTGAAAAGATGCTATAATAAACACTGGTTTAAGCAGCAGTTCCAGAGGATGGAGTGATACTACACCGCGTTCCAAATTATTATGCAAATTATATGTTTCCCTGATTTTCCTAAATGGTCAGTGCAAATCCATCCATCCATTATCTTCCGCTTCTCCGGGGTTCGGGTCGCGGGGGCAGCATTCTAAGCAATGAGGCCCAGACCTCCCTTTCCCCAGCCACTTCCACTAACTCTCCAAGGGGGATTCCGAGGCGCTCCCAGGCCAGCTGGGCGATATAGTCACACCACCCTGCGGAGGAAACTCATTTCAGCCGCTTGTATTCGCGATCTTATTCTTTCGGTCATTACCCAAAGCTCATGACCATAGGTGAGGGTGGGAACGTAGATCGACCGGTAAATCGAGAGCCTTGCCTTATGGCTCAGCTCTTTCTTTACCACAACAGACCGGTAAAGAGCCCGCATCACTGCTGACCCAGCACCAATCCGCCTGTCAATCTCCTGCTCCCTTGTACCATCACTCGTGAACAAGACCCCGAGATACTTGAACGCCTCCACTTGAGGCAAGAGCCTATCCCCGACCCAGAGAGGGCTCTCCACCCTTTTCCGTCTGAGAACCATGGCCTCGGATTTGGAGGTACTGATCCTCATCCCGGCCGCTTCACACTCGGCTGCAAACCGATCCAGCAAAAGCTGAAGTTCGCGGCCTGATGTCCCCAATAGGACCACATCATCTGCAAACAGCAGCGATGTGGACTGGTTGGGCAAACTCCCATGAACCCTCCAGAATCCTGGAGAGGGTGAAGAGTTGGTCCAGTGTTCCATGACCAGGACGGAACCCGCACTGCTCCTCCTGGATCCGAAGTTCAACTATAAGCCAGACTCTCTTCTCCAGTACCCCTGCATAGACTTTACCAGGGAGGCTGAGGAGTGTGATTCCCCTGTAGTTGGAACATACCCTCCGATCCCCTTTTTTAAAAAGAGGCACCACCACCCCAGTCTGGCAATCCAGTGGCACCGCAATGTTGAAAAGGCGTGTCAGCCAAGACAGCCCCACAACATCCAGAGCCTTGAGAAACTCAGGGCGGATCTCATCCACCCCTGGAGCCTTGCCACCAAGGAGCTTCTTAACTACCTTAGCGACTTCGGCCTCAGTAATGGACAAGCCTATTCCCATGTCCCCAGACTCTGCCTCCTCACTGGAGAACGTGTCGGAGGGATTGAGAAGGTCCTCAAAGTATTCCTTCCACCGCCCAATCACCACCTGAACCAACTCACCACCAGGTGGTGATTAGTTGACAGCTCAGCTCCTCTCTTTACCCGAGTGTCCAAAACACATGGCCGCAAGTCCGATGACACGACTACAAAGTCAATCATTGAACTGCGGCCTAGGGTGTCCTGGTGCCATGTGCACTTATGGACATCCTTGTGTTCAAACATGGTGTTTGTGATGGACAAACTGTGGTTTGCACAGAAGTCCAAAAAACTGAACACCACTCGGGTTCAGATCAGAGAGGCCATTCCGCCCAATCACACCCCTCCAGGTCTCACTGTCATTGCCCACGTGAGCGTTAAAGTCCCCCAGTAGGACATTAGAGTCTCCAGCAGGAGCACTTTCAAGCCCCCTTTCCAAGGACTCTAAGAAGGCTGGGTACTCTGAACTGCTGTTTGGTGCATAAGCACAGACAGCAGTCAGGACCCGTTCCCCCAACCCGAAGGCATAGGGAAGCTATCCTCTCGTCCACTGGAGAAAACCCCAACATACAGGCACCGAGTCGAGGGGCTACGAGAAAGCCCACACCTGCCCTCCGCCTCTCACCATGGGCAACTCCAGAAAAGAATATAGTCCAGCCCCTCTCAAGGAGATTGGACCCAGAGCCCAAGCTGTGTGTTGAGGTGAGCCCGACTATATCTAGCCAGTATCTCTCAACCTCGCGCACCAACTCAGGCTCCTTCCCCACCAGTGAGGTAACGTTCCAAGTTCCAAAAGCCAGTTTCAGCAACCGAGGATCAGAACGCCAAAGCCCACGCCTTCGGACACTGCCCGATCCACAAAGCACCGAACCCCTACTACTGCCCCTCCCATTGGTGGTGGGTCAGTGGGAGGGGGGACTCATGTAACTCCTTCGGGCTGGGCCCGGCCGGGCACCATGAGTAAATGCCCGGCTACCAGACGCTCGCTGGCGAGCCCCTCCCCCAGGCCTGGCTCCAGGGTGGGGCCCCAGTAACCCTGTTCCGGGCAGGGTACACAAATCCTGTTCTTGTCTTTTCATAGGGGTTATTATGGATCACACTTTGTCTGACCTATCACCTAGGACCAGTTTGCCATGGGAAACCCTACCAGGAGCTTTTGCTCCAGACAACATAGCTCCTAGGATCATTCAAGCACACAAACCCGTTAGAGTATAAATTGAATTTTATTGAACAAACCTCCCAATGATAACAGTATATTCTTCAAAAATAAAAAAAAAACTCAAAATGCACTGTTCCAAATTATTATGCACAGCAGAGTTTCAAAACATTTTATAGGTTGTAAAGAACTGAAAATGGTCATTTGTTGAATTTGCAGCATTAGAAGGTCACGTTCATTGAAATCAAAAGCTATTTCAATCAAAAACATCCTAACAGGCCAAGTTACATGTTAACATAGGAACCCTTCTTTGATATCACCTTCACAATTCTTGCATCCATTGAACTTGTGAGTTTTTGGAGAGTTTCTGTTTGAATTTATTTGCATGATGTCAGAATGGCCTCCCAGAGCTGCTGTTTTGATGTGAACTGCCTCCCACCCTCATATATCTTTTGCTTGATGATACTCCAAAGGTTCTCTATAGGGTTGAGGTCAGGGGAAGATGGTGGCCACACCATGAGTTTCTCTCCTTTTATGCCCATAGCAGCCAACGACACAGAGGTATTTTTTGCAGCATGAGATGGTGCAATGTCAAGAATGAAGATGATTTTGCTCCAGAAGGCACGGTTCTTCTTTTTGTACCATGGAAGAACGTGGTCAGTCAGAAACGCTATATACTTTGCCAAGGTAATTTTTATACCTTCAGGGACCCTAAAGGGGCCTACCAGCTCTCTCCCCATGATTCCGGCCCAAAACATGACTCCGCCACCTCCTTGCTGACATCGCAGCCTTGTTGGGACATGGTGGCCATCCACCAACCATCCACTACTCCATCCATCTGGACCATCCAGGGTTGCACGACACTCATCAGTAAACAAGACTGTTTGGAAATTAGTCTTCATGTATGTCTGGGCCCACTGCAACCGTTTCTGCTTGTGAACACTAGTTAGGGGTGGCTGAATAGTAGGTTTATGCACCACAGCAAGCCTTTGAAGGATCCTACACCTTGAGGTTCGCGGGACTCCAGAGGCACCAGCAGCTTCAAATACCTGTTTGCTGGTTTGTAATGGCATTTTAGCAGCTGCTCTCTTAATCCGATGAACTTGCCTGGCAGAAACCTTCCTCACTCTGCGAGTAAATGATGGAGTGAGTAAGCTAGTGAGTGAGTAAATGGAGTGAGTGAGCGACTAATTAACTGACTAAGTGAGTGAGTGAGTAAATAAATAACTGAAGAAATTAGTGAGTGAGTGAATGAGTGACTAAATAACTGATGAGTGAGTGAATGAACAAGTAATGGTGTGAATGAGTGTGTCAGTAATGAAGTGCCTGAATAATAGAGTGATCAAGTGAATAAGTGAATCAGTAATGAAGTGCGTGAATAATGAGTGAGCAAATAGTGGACTGACTGACTGACTGACTGAGTGAATTATGGAGTTTGAGGGTGAGTAGATGAATTAATAATGGAATGAGTGAATAATGGAGTGAGTTAATGAGTGAATGGTTAAATGAATGAGTGAGCAAGTGAGTAAGTGAGAGAGTGAAGAAGGGAGTGAGTGAACCAGAGAGACAGCAAATGACTGAGTGAGTGAGTGATGGTTGAGTGAGGTAGTGCAGAACTGTGTGAAGTTGTGAATGAGTGAGTGATGGGTTGAGCGAGGTAGTGCAGAACTGTGTGGAGTTGTGAATGAGTGAATAATGGGTTGAGTGAGGTAGTGCAGAACTGTGTGGAGTTGTGAATGAGTGAATAATGGGTTGAGTGAGGTAGTGCAGAACTGTGTGGAGTTGTGAATGAGTGAATAATGGGTTGAGTGAGGTAGTGCAGAACTGTGTGGAGTTGTGAATGAGTGAATAATGGGTTGAGTGAGGTAGTGCAGATCCATGTGAAGTTGTGAATGAGTGAATAATGGACAAAGTGAAGTAGTGCAGAACTGTGTGGCGTTGTGAATGAGTGAATAATGGGTTGCGTGAGGTAGTGCAGATCCATGTGAAGTTGTGAATGAGTGAATAATGGACTAAGTGAGGTAGTGCAGAACTGTGTGCAGTTGTGAATGAGTGAATAATGGGTTGAGTGAGGTAGTGCAGAACTGTGTGAAGTTGTGAATGAGTGCATAATGGAAGTGAGTGGATAATAGAGTAAATTAGTGGGTGAATGAATGAATGAATGAACCGGGTGAGTGGTAGTGAATTATTTGTGTATATGTGTGTAAATGAGTGAGTGCACAAATGGGCTGACTCTGGGTGAGTGAGTGAATTAGCAAGTGTCTAATGGATTTAATGAGTGAATGAGTGAACGACTGAGTGAATCATGCTGTGAGTGAATGAGTGATTGATTAAATAACTGATTGAGTAGATGAAGGAGTGAATAGTGAAATGTCCTGTATAATTAATCAGATAATGACCTTTTAGTAGTACAGTACAGCGACTGTAGTGCCCGTGTACACTATACACATCTGTCCACCCATCATTCCCGTCGTCTTCTCCCTTGTCCCTTGTTTCCTTTCTTTTGCAGCTGAACTCCGAGATTTACATCCCGGAAGGATTTTTCAAAGCCTTAAAAGAGATTACACAAAATATTACTGCAACTCAGAATCTGTCTGAGTCCAGCAGAGCAGCAGAAAGACTTAATTTAGAGGAAGGAAGGGCACGCTTAGTTTTAGAGAAATTCGTTTTGCCGCGGACTATCTCATCATTCCCTCTGCTCCAGCTGAACATTTGGGATTTAGCTGCATTGATTTTGGAGTGTTAGAATTGATTATAATTGCTCAAATATTCAGTAAGATTTGCTGGTCTTTTTGTTGCCAAATAAAATCTATTTTAAAGTTTTAAATGCTGTAAAGTTAAGTTTTTACTGTCTGTTCTGCTACTGTGTGAATATTCCATCCAGTTACATTTGAGTCAATTTAAACACAGTAAAATAAAAATATGTTTAAGCTTCTTTTCAGTATTGCTTCCTGCATGTCTTGTGGAAGGCAGTTCCCCAGTTTAGAGGCAGATACCTAAAAGCAGCATCACCACTCCTGTGTTTTGTTTGTTGAAGAGAAAGTCATACTGAGTTTGATGAACTTGGACATTGAGCAGATTCTGACATATGCGGTTCTGATGCAGAAGAAGGCACTTTAATGGCTTTCTGTACAAATGAAAAGCCTTTAATTTAGGTTCTGCAGAGCTGCCGGTGACATGATTCAGCACAACACACACTAACGCACCACCACCACGTCAGTGTTACTGCAGTGCTGAGAAAAATCCAGCACCCAAATAGTACCTGCTCTGTGAGGGTCCATGGGGGTCCTGACCACTGAAGAACAGGGTAACAAAGTATCAGACAAACAGATGGACTACAGTCTGTAACTGTAGAACTACAGAGTGCAGCTATACAGTAAGTGGAGCTGATAAAATGGACAATGAGTGTAGAAACAAGGAGGTGGTCAGAATGTTCTGCCTGATCAGTGTATATATGTCATGTCAATCAGTGTCATCCTGCCTGTTCTCTCATAATTATCAATAAATATCATCTCTCAGTGATCACCGCAGCAGCTCTACACAGATAAATGTATCTGGCTGATCTCTCTCTGTGTGCTGTGTAGAGGTGTAATTTAGCTCTTCTGTGTGTTCTGTTGGCTGTGTGGAGCTGCGAGTGTGTCCTGCACCGTGCCGGGCCGGTGTGTGTGATGAGGTTTAAGTCAGTGCCGTATGTTTTCGTAAGCGTGGGTCTGACAGGTGGTAATTTACAGACTCTGCCTGATAAAGACATCATCATATGGCTGAGAATTACTCACCACCATCTGCCCCTGCAGTGCAGACAGACTGAAAGAGTGTCACTAAAACTGCCTTTCACAAGCTTCCTATCACACATCTCACTCAGCACATTACGCGTACATGCACGATGCTCCATAAACTTTACGTGTTAAAGGGATTCTGGTTATCCTTTCTGGAATACAGAGATAAAAAAGTCACTATTTCTACCTTTTAATCTAGTTTTCACTTTTAATAATGCAGTTTTTCAGTGCTATTGAGTTGTTGGCTTGTGCATCTTGGGGGCAGTGGCTCAGGAAACAAATATTGTGAATGTAATTTAAAGGTGCAGTAAACAATTCTGGAGAAAGATTGTTGGCATTTGAAATCAGAATGAAATTTAAAGGTGCAGTAAACAATTCTGGAGAAAGATTATTGATATTTGAGCTCACAATGACATTTAAAGGTGCAGTACACAATTCTTGAGAAAGATTGTTGGTATTTGAGCTCAGAATGAAATTTACAGGTGCAGTAAACAATTGTGGAGAAAGATTGTTGGTATTTGAGCTAACAATGACATTTAAAGGTGCAGTAAACAATTCTGGAGAAAGATTGTTGATATTTGAGCTCACAATGACATTTAAAGGTGCAGTACACAATTCTCGAGAAAGATTGTTGGTATTTGAAATCAGAATGAAATTTACAGGTGCAGTAAACAATTCTGGAGAAAGATTGTTGATATTTGAGCTCAGAATGAAATTTTAAGGTGCAGTAAACAATTCTGATTCTTGATATTTACACAAGTAATGACCAGTTAGCAAGGTTGTGGGTTAGTAAACTGAAACTGTGGCTATAGTTGCTGCTGCAAAGCTAACTGGTTGCTATCAGAAACATTAGTAAACAGAACAAAACCAACTTAACCTATTGATTCTATGAAACAGCAAAAATAAGTTAATAATGCCCACCTTTCAAGCAGAAACAGAGCAGCCTCCTCATCCCTTTTCATGTTTTTCAACTTGTTAAGTTGTCAACTTGTTCATGTTATCCATTAAGCTGAAATCAGCTTCTTTTTGCCAGCTTCTTGTTTGAATTTTCTCATTCCACCTTAAATTGTGCAGCAGATTAGCTATATTCAGGTGCCCCAGCTATTTCTTAGAATGGTGCAGAAGAATTCTTAGAATGGTTCTTAGAATTCTATTAAATGGTGCAGCAGTTACATTCAGGCACAGAATTTAACTGTGAGGCCATCTTCAGTCTCATCAGCTTTGAGGAATATTTGGAAGGTCACTTTCACCTGTAGGTTTC
Source organism: Pygocentrus nattereri (assembly GCF_015220715.1). Taxonomy (NCBI): domain Eukaryota; kingdom Metazoa; phylum Chordata; class Actinopteri; order Characiformes; family Serrasalmidae; genus Pygocentrus; species Pygocentrus nattereri. The sequence continues at coordinate 24,794,893 of NC_051217.1, read as the reverse complement.
CTACACTGTTAAATATGGTTCTTTAAGGGATCTTTACTAAAGAAAATGATTCTATTTAGAACCCTAAACACTAAACAAAAATAACTCTACTTGATTAAAGGGGTCTTTGCATCATGAAAGCGTTCTTCAGACTGATGGAGAATGTGTTGTGTAACGATTCATCAGAAACCAAACGCTCATGGATTAAAAGGTCAAAAGGGGTTTTAATAGGGTTAAGCAGATGTGTGGTCAAAAAGCAGGTGTGGGTCAAATCCAAAAGACAAACTATAAAATGGACAAGGCAAAAACAACAAACAATCAAAAAACAAGTAAAGGTCCAAAAACACTGATCAGCAAACACAGGCAACAGTACAAAAGGGCTAAGGCAAAAGGCAAAGTCAAAAAACGAAACAATGGTCAAAAACGAACAGCAAACAACACTTGGAAAAACCGCTCAGTGTGTTCGTCGAGAAGCAAAACCTCGCAAAGAGCTGAACTAAAGCCCAGGCTTAAAAACTATCCTGACTAAGCCATATGACTATAAACACAGGTCCAAACAGTTAGTATTCAGGTGAGCGTGACCTCTGATTGGAGTGCATGATCTCCTCAGAGGTCATGTGATTCCCCACAGTATTGTTGGTAATGAAGTCCGTTGAATTTTCCAAGTCGGAGGGAAGTTGCGTCGTCACATGATCTTCCTGAGGGTTCTGGGAAATTAAGTTCAAGTTGTCTTGTGACACGGGTCGATGTGTGACATGTTGTGTATATATATATATCGCTCTATACAGCACCCGAAAAGTGTTCTGCTACTGTGTACTAGCTTGATATGTTGTAACAATAGAAGAACCCTTTTTGGTGCTAAAGTCTGCCAGAATATGCTTTACTAGATTAAATTACAAAAAAACTAGAAAAAATGTCTAGAAATAAGTTACATAAACTCCTAATAATCTTACAGTCACCTCAGCATGAGAAATATTACATGTAAGCAGAATTCCCACTGCATGGTAATGCGCAACTCGACTCGGCTCAACTTGGCTCATGTTCGGTACTGACTATTTCATTATCTACTGCAGGTAAAGCCCCTCTCCGTGTAGCTGGTCATCATAGCAATGGCTAACAAAACTTCAGTGACATGAAGGAGACTAATTCAGAAACAGGAGAGATTTGGAAAAAGTTAATCAGAGCTCAGACGACGAGACAATTCTGGTGCTCAAAGGCGACTCAAGAGGCTACGCTAACCTGCAATTCTCTCCACCCAATCAGCAGTGTGCAGCATTTTCATGTCGTCTTTTCATATCGGCTCAGCTCACTTGTGTGCGAGAGCTCTTTTGGGGTATGTTGCCCTAAGGCAACATTGTGCGACAATGGAAAGAAATGATATAAAGTCATGTGTTTGTGACTGGCTAAATCCATTCCACTGTCACACAGTTTTGCTTCTAGGCAACAAACATTTCTGCATTTGATCGATCAGGTTTTTGAACTCACAAGGACTAATCTAACATCACCCCCCACCCCCACCCCCCCATACTCCACACACACATCTCTTTTCATGCTCTACTTGCACTATCTGGAACATTGCTGCCACACTGTGTTTACACTGTTTTACTCTTGTTTTTCTACCTCAGTAACTGCTGCGTTTATGTCTGTCATGTGACTGCGTGACAGATCACAGCATGTTAATATCTCTGCACCTTATTCCACGACATGTCCAGAATGAGGGCTGTGTTGGTGCTGCATTGTCCTGTCTGTTTAATGTGTCTAATGTCTGTTTAATTTATCATATTTATTGTTTCTAGTTACTTTTTTGTTTGCACACTGTCTGCACGTTCCCACTTTGTACTTTTTGTTCCTTGTTGCACCGTGTTGTTCCTGGAGGAGCAGAATTTCACTCCGCTGTGTACTTGTACATAGACGGAATGACAATAAAAGTCTCTTGACTTGAAATTCCCAAACAACAAATATGACACTGAATGTTAAAAAAAGGTTTATGACCTCTCTAATTTACTCAACCTCTTTCTTTTATCATGAACCCTGTTGTTATTTTTAAATGGTATAATGATATTTTGAGGAAAATTGGTTTGTTGCCCTGAGGCAACATTGTGCAGTAGAGGGTTAAGATCATTTCACTTGGCAAGACGTCATTTTTTGCAGTGTGCTTGGTGATGTAATGAAGTAAATGTGGAAGTAAGGGGTGACTGTACCTGTGGACAGTTGATATTTCATAACATGGGTTACTCAATCTGACATCGCGAAAAACCCTCAATTAATGTAAATTAGCGCTGCGCTGATGGAAAAACCAAATGATTGATGAAAGTTTCTCCTCATTCTGTCACGAGAGCATAAACCCTAAAGATTTTCTCTCCCTCTCCTTTTCAGGGACTCTACTGAGCTAGTCGAGTTCCCTGTCTTATTTCGGCTCATGAATATTAATGAAGCACATGGACAAACCCAGAGGTATCATAACTAGGCCACGTTTGCATATTTAAAGTGTTCGTTAAAGTTGGATTCCCATCGTTTTTTTCCAGTCCTGCTCGGTTACCTGCGCATCCTGCCTGTGTCTCAGAAACAGCTGTTAGTTTAGGACACGGCTGCAAACGGAGGCCAGAGAAGTGAACAGAGGAACGAGTGGGGTGTCGTTTCCATCATGGGGCTCGTAATGGACTCTTCCTCTCCCTCTCTTCCTCCACTTGCGCTCTTGCTTTCATCTCCTCCTGTGTTTTGAGAGCATCTCTTGAGTGTTTGCAGGTTCTGGAGAGTCAGAGAGGAAGGCAGAGTGAGCGGAACGGTGAACAGAGCCGATATTAAACACGCTAGGCTTCATTCAGCAACATCCTCAGAAGTTTGTTCTTATGCCAGCTTACATCTCATCAGTGATCTCTATGAGTAACAATAATGATCAGACTGGCTTTAGTTACTGGATCACCTGTCAGGTCCAGAGAGTTTTTAACTGAACTGAGAAAATCTGCTTTTATCTTCAGAGCTCTTGCTGAGTTTTAGAATCTTCTGTAAAATTGAGTAAGAAGAAATTTTCCCTGGTAAATTCCCTGGTCTTTAATACGAGCACTGTATTGACGTACACTAATTCTGTTCATAAGCTGCGCATGTCAGACAGAAGACATATTCAAACAAAGCATTGAAGCTTCATTAAGTGACCTTTCAATGATCTGTCCACAACTGCTCCAATGCGCTTTCTTAGCAACTGTTTCCAGACTGGTCAGGCTTTAGAGGACACTGTCACTGAGGAGAAAATGTAAAAGGTTTCCAAAATATGAAATTAGGAGTGTGTTAGGAATTTTAATCATGTTACTTTCAAACTAAAGACTTAGAAAAAAGCATATCAATATCTGATGAAAGCCTGTGTAGGCCACTACACACAGGCACGTTTATGTACATTGGCATGTGTTAAAGGGGAATTCCACCATTTAATCAAAATTTCTGCATGAGTCAGTGGCTGAGATATAAACAGTTGTTCAGAGCAGTTTGATGCGAAATAATTCATTTGCAGAGAAACAGACTCAGTTTTGTTCTTCTAAGCCACTTCTCCTTTATCACAAAACTATGAAAAAACAGCATCTCAGTCACCAGGCAGTGAATTCAGAACCATTTCATGTAGGAACTTTCTGTGAGGAGATTTTAGAGGTGGACATCTGGTTCCTATCACCACCACTGTGTACAGTTCTGACTCAGTAAGTTCATCTAGAACAGAGCGTTTCACACCAAAACACTCTGAATGACTTGTTGACATGTTAACTGTTTAACTATATGTACATTTCTGAAAATTGATGTTCCCCTTTAATCAAGGCTTGGTATATTTCTCTTTGTGGTCAGGAATTTTTTTGCTCTGGGATCTGTTGTGTATTTCTTGTGGATACATATGGTTGGCATTGCTTTCATTTTTCCCATCATGAAATGCTTGCTTTGAGTTTGCTGCTTTTTTATGTTAATTTCAGTTTTACTTGTTTAGATTTTTAGTTGTGTCCAATTTAACCCACTAGCTAGTCATATAGCCAGATGTGACCTCAATGTAATAAGACTGTCTGAGAAATTTTGTGCTAAATGTGGAGGAAGAGTTAACTTATTAGTGTGGGAACAAACTGAGAGTGAAATTCATAATCAATCCAGCTCCTCGTGACCATGGAGCTCACAGTAGGGGGCGCTGGTGCGCTCAACACCAACGAGCCTGTTGTTAGTATAGGGATGTAGTGTATTTCAGCATGGCCAACATGATGAAAGAAGGACGTACAGTACTGTGCAAAGGTTTAGCCATCTAAGCAAATTTTTTAACAATTGAACTTAGCAGTGAGTTTATCACCATGTACATTAAAATAAAGGCATATTCATAATTCAAATAAACTTAAAAACAGTAAAGTAGCAAAAATATTTTGGCTCCATATTTTTCCCTGACATCTTCACAGCCGCCACAGAGACTTGTTAATATCATCAATTACATCATCAGCAAAATTTACTGAAGCACTGATTGGTCAAACCAGGAGCTGCTTTTTAACTACATATAATACTGGGCTTCCTCGAGGAGACGTTTGGAAATGGTTAAACACACTAACATCCAGAAAACCACTTTATATTTTATATATATATATATATATATATATAAAATATATATATATATATATATATATATATATATATATATATATATATATATATATATATATATATATATATATATACTGCTCAAAAAAATAAAGGGAACACTCAAATAACACATCCTAGATCTGAATGAATGAAATATTCTCATTAAATACTTTGTTCTGTACAAAGTTGAATGTGCTGACAACAAAATCACACAACATTCATCAATGCAAATCAAATTTATTAACCAATGGAGGCCTGGATTTGGAGTCAGACACAAAATTAAAGTGGAAAAACACACTACAGGCTGATCCAACTTTGATGTAATGTCCTTAAAACAAGTCAAAATGAGGCTCAGTATTGTGTGTGGCCTCCACGTGCCTGTATGACCTCCCTACAACGTCTGGGTATGCTCCTGATGAGGTGGCGGATGGTCTCCTGAGGGATCTTCTCCCAGACCTGGGCTAAAGCATCTGCCAACTCCTGGACAGTCTGTGGTGCAATGTGGCGTTGGTGGATGGAGCGAGAAATGATGTCCCAGATGTGCTCAATCAGATTCAGGTCTGGGGAACAGTCGGGCCAGTCCATAGCTTCAATGCCTTCATCTTGCAGGAACTGCTGACACACTCCGGCCACATGAGGTCTAGCATTGTCCTGCATTAGAAGGAACCCAGGGCCAACCACATCAGCATATGGTATCACAAGTGGTCTGAGGATCTCATCTGACCTAATGGCAGTCAGGCTACCTCTGGCGAGCACATGGAGGGCTGTGCGGCCCTCCAAAGAAATGCCACCCCACACCATTACTGGCCCACTGCCAAACCGGTCATGCTGAAGGATGTTGCAGGCAGCAGATCGGTCTACACGGCGTCTCCAGACTCTGTCACGTCTGTCACATGTGCTCAGTGTGAACCTGCTTTCATCTGTGAATAGCACAGGGTTCCAGTGACGAATTTGCCAATCCTGGTGTTCTCTGGCAAATGCCAAGCGTCCTGCACAGTGTTGGGCTGTGAGCACAACCCCCATCTGTGGACGTTGGGCCCTCATACCATCCTCATGGAGTCAGTTTCTAACCGTTTGTGCAGACACATGCACATTTGTGGCCTGCTGGAGTTCGTTTTGTAGGGCTCTGGCAGTGCTCCTCCAAGGCAAAAACCCGTGTGTGGAAGGAGTTTGGTGAGGCCTTGGAAAGTGACTTTAAGTCAGCTCCGAAAAGATTCTGGCAAACCATCAGGTGACTCAGAAGGGGAAAGCAGTGTGCCACTAGCACTGTATATAGTGGAGATGTTGTGCTGCTGACTTTGACTGAAGACATCATTGGGTGGTGGAAGGAATACTTTGAGGACCTTCTCAATCCCGCCGACACGTTCTTCAGTGAGGAGGCAGAGTCTGGGGACATGGGAATAAGCTCGTCCATTACTGAGGCCGAAGTCGCTAAGGTAGTTAAGAAGCTCCTTGGTGGCGAGGCTCCAGGGGTGGATGAGATCCGCCCTGAGTTCCTCAAGGCTCTGGATGTTGTGGGGCTGTCTTGGCTGACACGCCTTTTCAACATTGCGTGGACATCGAGGGCGGTGCCACTGGATTGGCAGACTGGGGTGGTGGTGCCTCTTTTTAAAAAAGGGGATCGGAGGGTATGTTCCAACTACAGGGGAATCACACTCCTCAGCCTCCCTGGTAAAGTCTATGCAGGGGTACTGGAGAAGAGAGTCCGGCTTATAGTTGAACCTCGGATCCAGGAGGAGCAGTGCGGGTTCCACCCTGGTTGTGTAACACTGGACCAACTCTTCACCCTCTCCAGGATTCTGGAGGGTTCATGGGATTTTGCCCAACCAGTCCACATGTGCTTTATGGATCTGGAGAAGACATTCAAACAAAGCTGGAGTTTGACCCCAAGTATCTTGGGGTCTTGTTCACGAGTGACGGTACAAGGGAGCGGGAGATTGACAGGCAGATTGGTGCTGGGTCAGCAGTGATGCGGGCTCTTTACCGGTCTGTTGTGGTAAAGAAAGAGCTGAGCCATAAGGCAAGGCTCTCGATTTACCGGTCGATCTACGTTCCCACCCTCACCTATGGTCATGAGCTTTGGGTAATGACAGAAAGAATAAGATCACGAATACAAGTGGCTGAAATGAGTTTCCTCTGCAGGGTGTCTGGACTCTCCCTTAGAGATCGGGTGAGAAGTTTGGTTATCCGGGAGGGAGCCAGCTGACGTGCTTCGGGCATCTGGTTAGGTTACTGCTCAAAAAAATTACTGGTTACACTGTTCAAAAAAATAAAGGGAACACTTAAACAACACAATATAACTCCAAGTGAATCAAACTTCTGTGAAATCAAACTGTCCACTTAGGAAGCAACACTGATTGACAATCAATTTCACATACTGTTGTGCAAATGGAATAGACAACAGGTGGAAATTATTGGCAATTAGCAAGACACTCAATAAAGGAGTGGTTCTGCAGGTGGGCACCACAGACCACTTCTCAGTACCTATGCTTTCTGGCTGATGTTGGTGGTGCTTTCACACTCATGGTAGCATGAGACAGACTCTACAACCCACACAAGTGGCTCAGGTACTGCAGCTCATCCAGAATGGCACATCAATGCGAGCTGTGGCAAGAAGGTTTGCTGTGTCTGTCAGCGTAGTGTCCAGAGGCTGGAGGCGCTACCAGGAGACAGGCCAGCACACCAGGAGATGTGGAGGAGGCCGTAGGAGGGCAACAACCCAGCAGCAGGACCGCTACCTCCGCCTTTGTGCAAGGAGGAACAGGAGGAACACTGCCAGAGCCCTGCAAAATGACCTCCAGCAGGCCACAAATGTGCATGTGTCTGCACAAACGGTTAGAAACCGACTCCATGAGGTTGGTATGAAGGCCCGACGTCCACAGATGGGGGTTGTGCTCACAGCCCAACACTGTGCAGGACACTTGGCATTTGCCAGAGAACACCAGGATTGGCAAATTCACCACTGGCGCTCTTCACAGATGAAAGCAGGTTCACACTGAGCACATGTACCAGACGTGACAGAGTCTGGAGACGCCATGGAGAGCAATCTGCTGCCTGCAACATCCTTCAGCATGACCGGTTTGGCAGTGGGTCAGTAATTGTGTGGGGTGGCATTTCTTTGGAGGGCCGCACAGCCCTCCATGTGCTCATCAGAGGTAGCCTAACTGCCATAAGGTACCGAGATGAGATCCTCATACCCCTCCTACTGCAGGACAATGCTAGACCTCATGTGGCTGGAGTGTGTCAGCAGTTCCTGCAAGATGCAGGCATTGAAACTATGGACTGGCCCGCCCGTTCCCCAGACCTGAATCTGATTGAGCACATCTGGGACATCATGTCTCGCTCCATCCACCAACGCCACGTTGCACCACAGACTGTCCAGGAGTTGGCGGATGCTTTAGCCCAGGTCTGGGAGGAGATCCCTCAGGAGACCATCCGCCACCTCATCAGGAGCATGCCCAGGCGTTGTAAGGAGGCCATACAGGCACATGGAGGCCACACACAATACTGAGCCTCATTTTGACTTGTTTTAAGGACATCACATCAAAGTTGGATCAGCCTGTAGTGTGTTTTTCCACTTTAATTTTGTGTGTGACTCCAAATCCAGGCCTCCATTGGTTAATAAATTTGATTTCCATTGATGATTTTTGTGTGATTTTTTTTGTCAGCACATTCAACTTTGTACAGAACAAAGTATTCAATGAGAATATTTCATTAATTTCATTCATTCAGATCTAGGATGTGTTATTTGAGTGTTCCCTTTATTTTTTTGAGCAGTATATATATAATCATTATTAATTAATATTCTATACATTCTGTTTATTGAGATATTAACACTTTTCTCAGCAAATAAACACAAACTACACAAATAAATAGATTCTGAAAATGTGTCTTGGATGCCTAAGAGTTTCGCAGTACTGTAAATGTGTGGCTTGTGTGGATATTAAGTGAACATAAACATTACTAGCTATAAACAATACATAGCTTACTTGTTTTCCTCTCTTACTTGCACTCTGGAGCTGGAGAGGAGCAGCGTTTTTTGTACACAGCAGTTCAATCACGCAGCCCCACATGTGGCACCAGGAGCGGATAGATTTGGCTGGAAGTGAACCACAGATGATTTCAGGAGGACCAGAGATCGGTTCTCTGGGCCGCTCCCAGGCTCCAAAACACTCCGTTGTAACCCAAAAGATGTTCCTTCATACCTCTGTGGCCACATTTAACTGTAAAAAACTGTGAGGTCTTGTGCTAATGATGCAGAGCTTTTAGTTTTGATTAGCTTTTGTTTCTGAGTAATCAAGAAGCACTGAGGGATTTATAAACACATCTAATCAGCCTGATTGTGGTTGTCTGATCTTTACTGTTTGTCTTTGCCTGGTTTTAATAGATTTCTCTGTTTTGTGCTGTTAAATTATTTCACTTGATTATTTAATTCTTCATGCTGCCTCTAAGGGCGTTTCCACACTTGTCCAGAATACTTGAGTCTGCACCCAGAACCAGTTGTCGCTGGTTTGCTTTCATACATGAGAATCCCATCCGAACTGTGGATTGTGATTCCATCGTGATTGCGCAGTTCCCTGGAACTCTTTTCTGCATGCAGGTTTGCAGAATGGTCGGCACTAGATCCGTCCCTTTGCAACTTTTAAAAATTTTCTTTGGATACAAACACCCAAGCAGTGAAGACCGTTTTGTCCACAGCAGTCCTTTCGCCATCATCATGACACTTGAAAAACTCGACCAAACATGCCGAACTCACAGGGTAAGTGGTCCTGGGTCTAGGAAACAGCACTAGTGTGAACATGCCATTAGTGTCAGTTACAGCTATTAGATTCAGTTCAGTTTAGTTCGGTTGTGTGGAGCTCGGTTATGAATTAGTGATGAACCTTAAACAGCCTCTGACCGACTCCCATCATCAGCTCATCTCATACTACAACTATGGTTCTTCAAGTGTTCTTTAGTAAAGAAAATGGTTTTATAGAGAACTGTGAACACTCAAAGAACCATTTGCATGCTTATAGGGTTCTTGGCATCAAGAATGCATTGTTCACATGGAGATGTGGAACATGCTGTAGATGGTTCCATATAGATCCTTTTTGAGAAAGGGTTCTGCTATTATGATGTCAAGCTTGTAACAATAGGAGAACCCTTTTTGGTACTATATAGAACTGTAGCACCGCATGTGCTACCCTGGGCTCAAGGAGGACGCTGGAGGCAGGGTTCAGAGTTGCAGCAGCCATTACTTTAACTTCACACCAAATACACGCAAACAAGCCAAACCTTTTAAAGAGCACCCGAGCCGAGAGGGAACGAGAGCTCACCGCTCCGCCTCCTCATCGCCACCCCCAGCTGGCAGCTCGGCTGCTTGGGTCGAATGTGAGGTGTAGTGACACAGCCTCGCTCAGGACTCGCTCCTTGTTGTGGTGCCAGCGTCCTCGTCCTCCTCCTCCCACCATAACTCCCGTGACTTGTGTCCGTTGGGGGAAGCTTAGGCTTTGCGCTCTGCCCCCTCCACACTCGTGGCTCTCTCCGTGCCATCCTCGCCAAGGTTCGTGGCTGCTGGGTGTTCGGGCCCCGGCTTCCGGCTCTCGAGGCTGTCATCGTCGGGGCCCAGGGGGGCAGGCACATGCCACTTTTCATAAAGGTTGGCTATAGAACCATCTGCTTTCTTAAAAGTTCAGTTTGGTTCAGTTCAGTTCACTTCAGTTAAATTAGAATCAGTTCAATCCAGTTTAATCCAGTTTGATTTGATTCGGTTCAATTCAGTTCAGTTTGGTTAAATTCAAGTTAATTTGATTTGATTCACTTCAATTCAGTCTAGTTTAGTTAAATTCAATTTAGTTCTGTTCAGTTTAGTTCACTTAAGTTTAATTAGATTCAGTTAAATCCAGTTTAGTTAATTCGGTTTGATTCAGTTCAATTGGGTTAAATTCACTTCAGCTCAATCTAGTTTAGTTAAATTCAGTTTAGTTTAATTAAGATCAATTAGATTCAGTTCAGTTCTTCTGTTCAGTACATATTAATTAAGTTAACTATTGTTTATTCAGCGCACAGCTATTTGATTGTCATGGGTATCTTACCTGAATTGTATTGCTTTCACTAACTTTAAAGGGTCTGATTGAAAAGTGAATCGCCGTTCCTTTTTTGAAATAAGTATTTTTTAAAATAACTAAGTTTGATATAATACATACGTCTTTAGATTTTTAAGGTAATCATATTTAGTTACAATATTGCAAAAGCATAATTTCACCAACTAGTACAATTTAAATAACAACTACCAATGAGAGGTTTCAAATGTCAGTAATGAAATTAAGTCTTGCACTTCAGTGAATGGAGAAGACACTGTCAAGATATTATAATAACAGGGTAATATGATGCCGTAGGTTTTGTTTGTGTGTTTTATTCTCTGCTATTGTGTCAGGCAGATATTCTGTCCTGCCAAAGAGGTGCTGTTTTTCTTTTTTCTTTTCTTTCTCTAATAGAACGGACAATTTGTCAGTAATACAGACAGACAGCAGCCAGAGCCCCAGCAAAAGGCTTTTTAAAGCTGAACTGACCACTGGGACAACCGCCCAGTGTTCTGGACTGTGTGGAGCTCAGTCATGAATTAGTGATGAACCTTAAACATCCTCTGACCCACTCATCTGCTCATCTCATACTACAACTACACTCTTTAAAAAGATGGTTCTTCTAGGGTTCTTCAGTAAAGAAAATTGTTCTACATCAAGAAAGGTTCTTCAGATTGATGGAGAGTGTGCTGTAGAGCTGTATACTATATAGTTATATAAGAAAAGATAATCCTTTAATAATTTTTTTTAACACCCCCTAAGAGTTATGGGTTTCTAATAAATTGGCCAATGAGTGGAAGCACAAGGTGAGTGTTTTAAATAAAGTGGCCAGTATGTAGAAGCACAAGGTGGGTGTTTCTAATAAAGTGGCCAGTGGCTGGAAGCACCAGATGGGTGTTTCTAATAAAGTGGCAAGTGAGTGGAAGCACAAGGTGGTGGTTCCAATAAGGTGGCCATTGAGTGGAAGCACCAGATGGGTGTTTCCTATAAAGCGGATATGCATTTACATGTGTTTGTGCTGTGATTTGTTTGAGATGGCTGAACTGTCAGATTGTAGGAGGCACTGTTGTTTCTATTGTACCAGTGGAAGTGTTAAACAGCCCTTTTCTTCATATCAGTAATGCAGTGAGTCTAATAATAACTTTCTTTTAACTTGGGCAAAGTCCACATCGCTCCCACTTACCCTGCTTTTAGTCTTCTCTGGAGGAGTGCTGTGTTCATAATGGAAGTTCAATCAGCATAAATATGGAGAAGTAGAAGCTAGAGCTTCTGAAAGCACCTGCCGTGCCTCAGATGCTGAATAGATGGAGTTAGTGAATAAGGACTAATCCTGTAGCAGCCGTGAGCTAAAGCACTGTTACGTATGAAATCTCTCCAAACACATTGAGACTCCACAGTGCAGCAGCTGGAGCTGTGGTGTGGTTCTGAACTGATGAAGATAAACACGGTTGTGAGCTACTTCAGGTCTTTTAGTGCTGTTTTCTGGGGAAAAAGCATGAAGAAGAACACAAGTTAACATTTAAGCTATGTGAAACGTGGAGTTTCTCCTTTTGAGTTTTGGTTCATTTCGATTTTTCATCATCCTCTTAGTTAGTTGAGTCTTGGTTCCTCTGTGGTTCTTCATGTTCTTGGAGAATTTCTCCTTTTGGGTCTTGATTCCTCTCAGTGGTTCTTCATGTTCTTAGAGAGTTTCTTCTTTTGAGTCCCGGTTCCTCTCGGTGGTTGATCTCCTTTTGAGTCCTGGTTCCTCTCTGTGGTTGATCTCCTTTTGAGTCCTGGTTCCTCTCGGTGGTTGATCTCCTTTTGAGTCCTGGTTCCTCTTGGTGATTGATCTCCTTTTGAGCATTGGTTCCTCTTGGTGGTTGATCTCCATTTGAGTCCTGGTTCCTCACAGTGGTTGTTCTTCATGATCTTAGGGAGTTTTTCCTGAACTCAGGCTATTTATTGTTTCTTTTCTTTTCTTAAAGCACTAAGAAACAGCACAGCTGAGGAAAACTGGAGTGGTGTCTACATTCCGCTGATTAGTGAAGAGTTCAGAGCTGCACCCCATGACGCTTTGCCCCACATTTGCCACCCCGCTGGGGTTCAGATCATGTTCTTATGTGTCTGTGAGGATTGTGGGGTAAAGATGCCTTTCTTCACATCACAGACTGAAGCTCTGCAGGCGGCTCCTCTTATAATTTAGCGGTTTGATTAGGCGACAGGCTGGAGGAGCTTTAGAAAAGTCAAAGGAGAGAAACTTCAGGAAACTGCGCTTTTCTACAGCCATCAACATGACAGACGGCAGTGACAAGCAAACGTTAATTAATCCTATCATACTACAGCGCCTTGTCTTTAGAAAATAACTGCTTTTCAGTTCTTTGATTGCTTATTAAGTAATGTCTCATAATTTAATATATGAGAAGTAAATATTTACTGATGTTGTTTATGGACTAATAATGTTTATTCTAGTGTATAGAAACATTTATTAAGGTTGTTCATGGACTAATATTTCCTATTGTAGTGTATAGGAGTGTTTATTTAGGTTGTTTATGGACTAATATCTCCCATTCTAGTGTATATGAGTGATTATTGAAGTTGTTCTTGGACTAATATCTCCTATTCTAGTGTACAGGAGTGATTATTGAGGTTGTTCATGGACTAATATCTCCTATTGTAGTGTATAGGAGTGTTTATTAAGGTTCTTTATGGACTAATATCTTCTATTGTAGTGTATAGAAATGTTTATTGAGGTCGTTTATGGACTATTATCTCCTATTTTAGTGTATAGGGGTGTTTATTGAGGTTTTTCATGGACTAATATCTCCTATTCTAGTATATATGAGTGTTTATTGAGGTTGTTTATGGACTAATAACTCCTATTCTAGTGTATAGGAGTGTTTATTGAGGTCGTTCATGGTCTAATATCTCCTATTCTAGTGTACAGGAGTGTTTATTGAGGTCGTTTATGGACTATTATCTCCTATTCTAGTGTATAGGAGTGTTTATTAATGTTGTTTATGCACTAATATCTCCTTTTCTAGTGTATAGTCTTTATTAATGTTGTTTAGGGACTAATATATCCTGTTCTAGTGTATAAGAGTGTTTATTGAGGTTGTTTATGGACTAATATCTCCTATTCTAGTGTATAGGAGTGTTTATTAATGTTGTTTATGCACTAATATCTCCTTTTCTAGTGTATAGTGTTTATTAATGTTGTTTATGGACTAATATATCCTATTCTAGTGTATAAGAGTGTTTATTGAGGTTGTTTATGGACTAATATCTCCTATTCTAGTGTATAGGGGTGTTTATTGAGGTTGTTTATGGACTAATAACTCCTATTGTAGTGTACAAGAGTGTTTATTGAGGTTGTTTATGGACTATTATCTCCTGTTCTAGTGTATAGAGTGTTTATTGAGGCTGTTTATGGACTAATATCACCTGATCTAGTGTATAGGAGTGTTTATTGAGGTTGTATATTAACTAATAACTCCAATTCTACCTGGTAAGAACATTAATTCACACTGTTTATGGACTAATATCTCCTTTTCTAGCATGTAGGCATGTTTACTGAGGTTGTACATGCTGGAGAATTCCTTTGAGATTAATAACTAAATGAAATTTTTCAGAGGTTAATTTTAAGTCTGTCCTATATTGTTTCACTGGCCATTATTCACATTTTTAGTTCTTTAAGCATCTGTAAATTTTGTTCTGATTGCTGTGAACCGGCTCTCATGTTGATTGGAGTGCAAGAGGTTTAATGGTGGAAATCAGGATTTATGTCTGTGGAAGAGAGGAGAAATGTTTGATTAAATGGGTCACTCCATGTCTGGACAGACAGAGACACATACAGCCCCAGTTAAATGTCTGCACACTCCTTCTCGTGTGTTGGTTTCTCTGGATTGGAATCGCAGTGACGACATCAAAATTGTATATTTATACTCAATTATGCAGTTGCTATAAACCTGTTAATGGAGCAGTTCAGTCAAAATGCAAATGTTAAAAGCAGGGCTCGATTTGTGGGGGTTGGGGGGGTGGCATTGAGGGCTGATGGATACTGAACAAGTGTCCCGTACTGAATGAAAGTAACAGGAGTCACTTCAGCTTGATCACCATGAAAAAGAACACAGCCAATATTCACAATTACAGCTCATTAATGAATTAATTATTCGTGATTACAGTCACATACTTATGACTGTAGACTGACAATCACAGTGCGAGTGTGTCTCTCTCTCTCTCTCTCTCTCTCTCTCTCTCTCTCTCTCTCTCTCTCTCTCTCTGTCTCTCTCTCTCTCTCTAGCTCTTTCTCTCTTCCCTCTATAACTCTCTCTTTCTTCTATCTCTATTTTCTTCTATCTCTCTCTCTCCGTCTCTCTCTTTCTCTCTCTCTCTCTCTGTCTCTCTCTCTTTCTCTTGCTCTCTCCCTCTTTCCTTTTTCTGTCTCTTTTCTGTCTCTACCTCCTTCTCTTTCCTCTCTCCCTCTTTCTGCTTTCTCCATCTCTTTCCTTTCTTTGTCTGTTTTCTATCTCCCTCTCTCTTTCTGATCTGTCACCCTTTCTCTCTCTCTCCTTTGTATCTCTCTTTCCTCTCTCTTCACTCTGTTTCTTTTCACGGTCTCTCTTTCTCTCTCTCCTTCTCTATTCTCACTCCCTTTTTTCTTCCCTGTCTCTTTCTTCTATATATCTCTTCCCCCTCACTCTTTCCTTTCTTTCTCCCTCTTTTTCCTCTGTCTGTCTCCCTTTCTATCTCTCTGTTCCTCTTTTTCTTTTCTCACTTTTTCTCTCTATCCCCCCACTTTCTCCCCCCTCTCTCTCTCTCTCTCTCTCTCTCTCTCTCTCTCTCTCTCCTGCAGTGCTATAGAGGGCATTAATAGGAATTCCTGTAGTTTAATGTGTGGTGTTGGAGCTTTAATTACATCACTCATGTTTTTTTCCAGGGACGACTGTAAACATTACAGCCTCAGTTAAAGAGAGAGAGGATAAATAAAAAAATAACAAAAGGAAAGACAAAGGGAAGAGAGGGGAGGACAGGAGAGGATAAGAGAGGAGAGGAGAGGAGTGGAGAGGAGAGGAGAGAAGAGTAGAGGAAAGGAGAGGATAGGATAGGAGAGGAGAGGAAAGATGTGGAGGAGAGGGGGAGGAGAGGAGAGGAAAGGAGAGGAGGGGAGGAGAGGACAGGAGAGGGGAGGATAGAAGAAGAGAAGAAAGGAGGGGGAGGATAGGAGAGGAGAGGGGAAGATAGAAGAGGTGTGGAGATGATAGGAGAGGGCAGGGGAGGACAGGAGAGGAGAGGGGAGGATAGAAGAGGAGAGGGGAGGACAGGAGAGGAGAGGAGAGGTGAGGACAGGGGAGGAGAGAAGAGGAGAGGATAGGAGAGTAGAGGAGAGGATAGGAGAGTGGAGGAGAGGAGAGGACAGGGGAGGATAGAAGAGGAGAGAAGGGGGAGGATAGGAGAGGAGAGGGGAGGGGAGAATAGAAGAGGAGAGGGGAAGATAGAAGAGGAGAGGAGAGTGGAGGGGAGGAGAGAACAGGGGAAAGGAGGAGAGGAGAGGACAGGAGAGGAGAGGGGAAGGGAGGAGAGGACAGGAGAGGAGAGGGGAAGGGAGGAGAGGAGAGCGGAGGGGATGAGAGGACAGGGGAAGGGAGGGGAGGAGAGGAGAGGAGCTCTTTGTCTTGTTTTATTTTCACACCTCTCGAAATAAAACCTCCTGACTGAATTCCGGCCTGACCGGAGCTGCTGTTACATGCAGGCATTGGTGTCTTTTTGGCTAAAACCCTCTTAAAACTCCCTTTAAACTGAGTTTTGCGTCCATCTCTATGGTAACGGGTCGCCCTCTGCCTGCTCGCTGTCTGTCGCTGCAGAATGTCACTGATTGACCTTTGACCTCTCACCTCTGGAACTGTGTGTGGTCAGACCGACTGAGACACGAATGGCTGTTACAACCAACTGGAACAGGTCAGATTACACAAGAGTACAGACGCAGCACAACGTCTCACTGATGCTTCCTTTACTTACACTCTTCGAAAAGATGGTTCTTCAAGGGTTCCTTAGTAAAGACAGCAGTTCTGTATGGAACCGTGAACAGTCAAAGGGCTATTTGCATGCTTAAATGGTTCTCTGCATGGTGAAATAGTTCTTCCGATGGAGAATGTGTTGTTTATATCACATTCCACATATGTGTTGTATAGCACCAAAAAGGGTTCTGCTATTGTATACCAGCTTCACAACAGCTGTATAGAACCATTTTCAAAAAGGTTCTGTACATAACACATTCTACATTCTATTCTTTGCATGGTGAAATTGTTCTTCAGGTGTGTTTTATAGGGTTCCATATAGCACTTAAAAGTTATCATGACAATAGCAGATCCCTTTTTGGTGCTATACAGAACCATTTTCAAAAAGGTTCCATATACAACACATTCTGCATCATTCTGAAGAATGACTTCATCATGCAAGGAACTATTTAAGCATGCAAGTGGTTCTACACTCTTGGCTCTTAACGGGGTATTTAATAAAGACAGTAGCTCTATTTAGAACCATGAACACTCAAAGAACCGTTTGCCTGTTTCATATTGATGGAGAACGTGTTGAATATGGTTCTATATAGAATCATTTTCTTTACTAAAGAATTGTACAACTCTTTTTGGTGCTTTACAGAAACACATTCTATGAAGAATCATGTCACCATGCAAAGAAGTATTTCTGGGGCAGTCATGGGCTGGAGGGGGCAGCCATGGGCTGGAGGTCAGAGAACTGTTCCTCTGACCAGAAGGTCGCTGGTTCGATCCCCTGAGCCAACAGTATGTGACTGAAGCACACTTGAGCAAGGCACCTAACCCCCAACTGCTCCCCGGGCACTGTGGATAGCGCTGCCCACTGCTGTAGCCAAGTGTGCTCACTGCCCCCTAGTGTGTGCGTGTGCGTGTGCGTGCGTGTGCGTGGGTGCGTGCGTGCGTGTGTGCGTGCGTGTGTGCGTGCGCGTGTGTGTGTGTGTGTGTGTGTGGTTGGGATAGTACCTACACTATACCAATAAGAGTCCTTGGGCAAGATTCCTAGCACCACCTTGGCCTACGTGTGTAAAATGACCAAATTGTAAGTCGCTCTGGATAAGAGCGTCAGCCAAATGCCATAAATGTAAATGTGTGTGTGTGTGTGTGTGTGTGTTCACTAGTGTGTATGTGGAGTTTCACTGCACTGATGGGTCACATGCGGAGGTGAAATTTCCCTGTTGTGGGACTAATAAGGGTCTCTTATTCTTAGTTTTATTTAAGCATGCAGATGGTTCTATGTTGAGCTCATGGCTCCCTGAAGTGATTTCTGTGTTGCTGTTTTTTTCGTTCATGCGACTCTGTTGCCAAAAGCTCAGTAGATTGAGTTCCGACAGACTTCTGCTTCATTTGAAGTGAGGAACCTTTTACGGCTTAAGCTCACTAGGCTATAAAGTGTTAGCTGACATGACTAACAGTCTCCATCATTCTGGCGTAATGATAAACACACAACTGCACAGTGAGCCTGTTTTCCAGCAAAACTCAGGTTCCTCTGCTGTGAGTCTGACATTAGTCATCAGTTAGTTAAGCGCGAGTCTGGCAGGAGAACGGAAAGAGTGCTAAAGTGTGAAAAACACGGACACGTTCAGTGTGGCTCATTAGTACCCTGCCCTCATTAGCCTTGATAGCTGAGAGAATAAAAGACGTGTGTGTGTGTGTGTGTGTGTGTGTGTGTGTGTGTGTGTGTGTGTGTGTGTTTGTGGGAGGGTAGACGAGTGTCATTTAGCGTGACTATGTCAGACGTGTCATTTAAAGCTGTGTTAGCCCCTGCGTGATCAACAGCACAGCTGTGTTTCACTCAACAAACACAAAACAGATGAGCAGTTTGTCTCCATGCAGGCGTTACATTCATTTACAGTAACATAAAAAATAAATACATTATGAATTTTTCAGCTTTAGGAAAAACAGCAGAAAACAGAAAATCACACTGAAGCTTCAACAGCTAAATCTAATCCCAACTGTGCTCAGTCAGTGAGTCTGTCCTCACCTTTATTCCAGCTTCCATTCTTCTCAGGACTCTCACTTTCAGCTCCTCAAAGAATCTGCAGACACATCTCCAAGGGTCAATCTTAGAAGTTGGTTTTGCAAGTAAAAAAGTCAAAAGATTTGTAAAGACTTTATATGAAGTTACACTGAAAGACCTCAAGTTACAAAGCACTGACTTGATGAAAATGCATACAAAATACAAAATGATAAAATGTGTTTGATGCAAAGAAATTATTGAAAGATGTTCAATAATTTAATTAATTAGTAATCATGATCATATTTGTTTTCCCGCTAAGTAGTAAAGTTAACTAATAACAGTCTGTGGTTGTCAAGCAACATAAGATTGTTCCAGCAATTTCACCATGCAGAGAACCATTTAAGCATGCAAATAGCCCTTTGACTGTTCACGGTTCCATACAGAACTTCTGTCTTTACTAAAGAACCCTTGAAGAACCATCTTTTCGAAGAGTGTAAGTAAAGGAGGCGTCAGTGAGACGTTGTGCTGCGTTTGTACTCTTGTGTAATCTAACCTGTTCCAGTTGGTTGTAACAGCCATTCGTGTCTCAGTCAGTCTGACCACACACAGTTCCAGAGGTCAAAGGTCACTCAGTGACATTCTGCAGCGACAGGCAGCGAGCAGGCAGAGGGCAACCCGTTACCATGGAGACGGACACAAAACTCAGTTTAAAGGGAATTGTAAGAGGGTTTTAGCCAAAAAGACACCAATGCCTGCATGTAACAGCAGCTCCGGTCAGGCCGGAATTTAGTCAGGAGGTTTTATTTCGAGAGGTGTGAAAATAAAACAAGACAAAGAGCTTTTCCTGTTGATAGTGCCAGTCTTTAGGGCTTTTCCTCTTGATAGTGCCAGTCTTTAGGGCTTTTCCTCTTGATAGTGCCAGTCTTTAGGGCTTTTACTCTTGATAGTTTCTGTCTTTAGGGCTTTTTCTCATGATAGTGCCAGTCTATAGGGCTTTTCCTCTTGATAGTGTCTGTCTTTCGGGCTTTGACTCTTGATAGTTTCAGTCTTTAGGGCTTTGACTCATGATAGTGCCAGTCTTTAGGGCTTTGACTCTTGATAGTGGCAGTCTTTAAGGCTTTGACTCTTGATAGTGCCAGTCTTTAGGGCTTTTCCCTCTTGATAGTGCCAGCCATTAGGGCTTTTCCTCTTGATAGTGCCAGTCTTTAGGGCTTTTACTCTTGATAGTGCCAGTCTTTAGGGATTTTCCTCTTGATAGTTTCAGTCTTTAGGGCTTTGTCTCGTGATAGTGCCAGTCTATAGGGCTTTTCCTCTTGATAGTGTCTGTCTTTCAGGCTTTGACTCTTGATAGTTTCAGTCTTTAGGGCTTTGACTCATGATAGTGCCAGTCTTTAGGGCTTTGACTCTTGATAGTGGCAGTCTTTAAGGCTTTGACTCTTGATAGTGCCAGTCTTTAGGGCTTTTCCCTCTTGATAGTGCCAGCCATTAGGGCTTTGACCCGTGATAGTGCTAGTCTTTAGGACTTTTCCTCTTGATAGTACCAGTCTTTAGGGCTTTTACTCTTGATAGTGCCAGTCTTTAGGGCTTTGACTCGTGATAGTGCTAGTCTTTAGGGCTTTTCCTCTTGATAGTGCCAGTCTTTAGGGCTTTGACTCTTGATAGTGCCAGTCTTTAGGGCTTTTCCCTCTTGATAGTGCCAGCCATTAGGGCTTTGACCCGTGATAGTGCTAGTCTTTAGGACTTTTCCTCTTGATAGTGCCAGTCTTTAGGGCTTTGACTCGTGATAGTGCTAGTCTTTAGGGCTTTTCCTCTTGATAGTGCCAGTCTTTAGGGCTTTGACTCTTGATAGTGCCAGTCTTTAGGGCTTTTCCCTCTTGATAGTACCAGTCTTTAGGGCTTTTACTCTTGATAGTGCCAGTCTTTAGGGCTTTTCCTCTTGATAGTGCCAGTCTTTAGGGCTTTGACTCGTGATAGTGCTAGTCTTTAGGGCTTTTCCTCTTGATAGTGTCAGTCTTTAGGGATTTTCCTCTTGATAGTGCCAGTCTTTAGGGCTTTGCCTCATGATAGTGCCAGTATTTAGGGCTTTGACTCGTGATAGTGCTAGTCTTTAGGGCTTTGACTCATGATAGTGCCAGTCTTTAGGGCTTTGACTCTTGATAGTGTCAGTATTTAGGGATTTTCCCTCTTGATAGTGCAAGTCTTTAGGGCTTTTCTTCTTGATAGTGCCAGTCTTTAGGGCTTTTCCTCTTGATAGGACCAATCTTTGGGCTCTTGTTCTTGATAGTTTCAGTCTTTAGGGCTTTGTCTCGTGATAGTGCCAGTCTATAGGGCTTTTCCTCTTGATAGTGTCTGTCTTTCAGGCTTTGACTCTTGATAGTTTCAGTCTTTAGGGCTTTGACTCATGATAGTGCCAGTCTTTAGGGCTTTGACTCTTGATAGTGGCAGTCTTTAAGGCTTTGACTCTTGATAGTGCCAGTCTTTAGGGCTTTTCCCTCTTGATAGTGCCAGCCATTAGGGCTTTGACCCGTGATAGTGCTAGTCTTTAGGACTTTTCCTCTTGATAGTACCAGTCTTTAGGGCTTTTACTCTTGATAGTGCCAGTCTTTAGGGCTTTGACTCGTGATAGTGCTAGTCTTTAGGGCTTTTCCTCTTGATAGTGCCAGTCTTTAGGGCTTTGACTCGTGATAGTGCTAGTCTTTAGGGCTTTTCCTCTTGATAGTGTCAGTCTTTAGGGATTTTCCTCTTGATAGTGCCAGTCTTTAGGGCTTTGCCTCATGATAGTGCCAGTATTTAGGGCTTTGACTCGTGATAGTGCTAGTCTTTAGGGCTTTGACTCATGATAGTGCCAGTCTTTAGGGCTTTGACTCTTGATAGTGTCAGTATTTAGGGATTTTCCCTCTTGATAGTGCAAGTCTTTAGGGCTTTTCTTCTTGATAGTGCCAGTCTTTAGGGCTTTTCCTCTTGATAGGACCAATCTTTGGGCTCTTGTTCTAGATAGATCCAGTCTGTAGAGCTTTTCCTCTTGAGAGTGTCAGTCTTTAGGGATTTTCCTCTTGATAGTGCCAGTCTTTAGGGCTTTTCCTCTTGATAGGACCAATCTTTGGGCTCTTGTTCTAGATAGAACCAGTCTGTAGAGCTTTTACTCTTGATAGTGCCAGCATTTAAGGCTTTTGCATTTGGTATTGCCAGCCTTTAGGGTTCCTACTCTTAGACGTGCCAGCCTTTCTTCGTAATGCTCACCTCTTGATAGCACCAGTCTTAAGAGCTTTTGCTGTTGACAGTGCCAGTCTTCGGGGCGCTTACTCATGGTAATACCAGCCTTTAGGGCTCTAAGCCTTGGTAATGCCAGCCTTAAGGGCTCTTAGTCTTGATAATGCCAGCCCTTAGGGCTCTAAGCCTTGGTAATGCCAGCCTTTAGGGCTCTTAGTCTTGGTAAAGCTAGTCAGCTAGTCTTTAAGGCACTTACTTTTAGTAGGGCCTGCCATCAGAGTTCTTATTTTTGGTAGTGCCAGCCTTTGTGGCTCTTACTTCAGTTATACGATGTGCACTCTGATGATGCGTATGTTTTTCTCTGCTTAGAAGCAGTAGAGTGTTATTTTCGTCACTGGTCCTCCAGCCCAAAGTAAATGTCAGTGGTCATGTTCCAGCAGGCCTGACTTTTATCTTCCCTTTTCCAGCCTGATTTTCTGTCCATCCTGCCACAGGAGACTCTGTTTCAGTTCAGCTCAGTTCAGTGGGCTTTATTGGCTTTACTGCTTTACCTGTTGCCAAAGCAGGCACGATAGGAAATGTAATAACACTGACAATAATAATAAAATAAAATATGTAAAATAGCATATCTTAGCATCTTAACTTTTTTTTGTTTTTTTATTTTTCCCTGAAGTCCACATGTATTGTTTTTTCTACCAAAAACTGTCCTAATTTTTTTTTTCCAGTTAAGAAAATTATGAATCACTTATATATAAAATTGCATAATTATATCTGTCACTTAAAAGCATTTTTTACTTTCAGTATAAGGCATGAATCATTTAGATACTGCAGGCAACTTAATACAAATAATCACATCATAGAACATCACAGTATCTAAAGCTTTAAAGGGCCCACATATTACATTTTATTGAATTTTATTTCATTTTTATCTTCCACTAATAAAGTTTGTGTGATTTTATGTACCAAAAACAGTCATAATTCATTTTTACCTGACCATTATCCAAACCGTTGGAAAATGTAGGTTGGACCTGAATGAACAAGGCCATTATTTTATACTATTTTATTTAGCTAATTTTCTTCGACTTATTTAGAAAAATACTCTCTTGTTTATTCAGATTTCAGATCTTTCTTTGTTTACTAAGCTGAAATCTGAACAAACAGGAGTATCCAAAAGGGCCCAGTTTACTGAATACATTTAAATGAGCTCTTTTCGGATTGGCTGCTCTTTATTGTTCCTCATACAAAAGGACCAAAAGAATTTATATTTGTATGTACCTTATATTTCAGTGTGAACAGGTGGGGCTAAACTGCTCTAGGTTACATATGCATACAGTTAGGCCCAGAAATATTTGGACAGTGATGCAGTCTTCATGATGTGGGCTCTGCATGCCACCACATCGGACTTGAAATGAAACAACTGAGATGCAAATGAAGTGTAGACTTTCAGGTTTAATTCAAGGAGTTGAACAAAAATATCCTATGAAAAGTTTAGGAATTGCAAACATTTTTCTACAAAGCCTCCTCATTTCAGGGGCTCAAAAGTAATTGGACAAATTAATTCTACCAAAAATAAAATGTTCATTTTTAATACTTTGTTGAGAATCCTTTGCAGGCAATGACTGCCTGAAGTCTGGAACTCATGGACATCACCCAACGCTGGGTTTCCTCCTTTGTGATGCTTTGCCAGGCCTTTACTGCAGCTGTCCTCAGTTTCTGCTTGTTTGTGGGTCTTTCTGCCTTAGGTTTTGACTTAAGCAAGTGAAATGCATTCGATCGTGTTGAGATCTGGTGATTGACTGAGCCGTTGCAGAATATTCCACTTCTTTGCCTTAAAAAACTCCTGGGTTGTTTTCACAATAAGTTTTGGGTCATTGTCCATCTGTACTGTGAAGCGACGTCTAATCAACCTTGCTGCATTTGGTGGAATCTGAGCTGAAAATATATCCCTGTGCACGTCAGAATTCATCCGTCTGCTTCTGTCTTCTGTCACACCATCTAAACACTAGTGACCGAGTGCCATTGGAAGCCATGCATGCCCATGCCATCACACTGCCTCCAACATGTTTTACAGATGATGTGGTGTGCTTTGGATCATGAGCCTTTCCAAGTCTTCTCCATACTTTCTACTTCCCATCATTCTGGTACAGGTTGAGCTTAGTTTCATCTGTCCAAGGAATGCTGTTCCAGAAGTTCCAGGCTTCTTTAGATGTTTTTTGGCAAAGTGTAATCTGGCCTTTCTATTTTTGAGGCTGATTAGTAGTTTGCACCTTGTGGTGAACCCTCTGTATTTGCTCTCATGAAGTCTTCTCTTTATGGTAGACTTACTGAAACACCTACTTCCTGGAGAGTTTTCTTAGCTTGGGTGGATGTTGTGAAGGGGTTTTTCTTCACAATGGAAAAGATTCTGTGATCATCCACCACTGTTGTCTTCTGTGGACGTCCAGGACTTTTTGACTTCCCGAGCTCACCAGCTCGCTGTCTTTTCCCCAGAATGTACCAAACTGTTTATTTGGCCACTCCTAACATTTCTGCTCTCTCTCTGAAGGATTTCTTCTTTTTTTTCAGCCTAATGTTGGTCTGCTTCACTTCCATTGAGAGCTCCTTTGACCGCATGTTGTGGGTTCACAGCAACAGCTTCCAAATGCAAATGCCACACCTGGAATCAACTCCAGACCTTCTACCTGCTTAACCGATGATGGATTAATGAGGGAATAGCCTGTGCAGCCTGTGAAATAGCTTTTGAGATAATTGTCCAGTTACCTTTGGTCCCTTGAAAAAGAGGCAGCCACATATTAAAGAGCTGTAATTCCTAAACCTCCAATTAGGATGTGAATACCCTCAAATTAAAGTGGAGAATGCTGATTATACAGCTGTATATGAATTGTATATGCTTTGGTAAACAGCTAAAATGCCAAAACGTGTCACTGTCCAAATATTTTTCGGAATAACTGTATATAAAAGTCGGGTTTTGTGACATCACAAAAACAGTTAACTTAAAATGGGCTGTTTTTGCAGTTTTCTTTCCTTATATGATGAACAGTATGGTGAGGAATGAATGGTACATTTTGACACTATACTGGAAGTACAATCTTGTATATTTACATCGCCATTTTCCAGACTGTTCCTTTTTACACCCAGAGCATTCAATATTTATATGTAAATGTGTTTGTTTTGTGAATTAAATAAACAATTAACTGAATGACCAGTTTTTGCAGCTTAGTTTCCATGCATGGACTGTATGATCATTGACCCTCAAATAAAAAGAGCATCACTTCATTAACAGCTACTAGCGCTGCTCTGTAGGCGACCCTGCCCGTCTGCAGTGACAGCAGAGGAGGGGAAAGTTCAGCTCCTCACTGTTGGGCTTTAGTTACATTTAGGGACCATACGCCTTCAAAGAGGGGTGTAATTATTTATTATCACCCTCCCCTGATTCTCAGTGATATGAAGCTGAAGTCAGATATTCTCCAGATTCTTGTTTGAATTTTCCTGTTCCACCTTAAATGGAGCGGCAGTTCTGATGGCTGAGACGCCAGAATGTGACTTCTGCACGATTTAAGGTGGAACAGGAACATTAGCTAGCTACTGAGACATCAGCACTACTAGTGATCTTTCAATGCTTGTTATGAAGAAAAGGACCATATTACACCGAAATGATGTTAACCTCAGATAATAACATGGTTATTTTAATTATTTAACAGAGAAAATTCCCACATTGGGTTTCTTTGGTCTCTTGTGCTCCGTCTCGCTGGTTTTTCTTTTTTTCTCTTATCTCTCTGTTTGGAGTTCTGAAAACCTCCGTTTGGAGGCTCATGTAGCCCCAACACTTCACCCCACCCCTCTATCTCAGCTTGAATAGGGACACCCAACCCATCTATCTCAACTACAGTCAGGACACCCCACCCCTAGACGTGAACGCACAAGCAGAGTAGTAGGGCTGAGTGGTAGGGGCGAGGGGTGAAATGGGATTGGGCCCTAGAATATGAAGACTCTAGGGGTGTACAAGTTCAGAGAAGTCACGGTTGGGTTCACAACGCAGTTGGGACATCACGGGTCAGTATGAGTTCAGTACAACTGGAAAAAAGCATCAAAAAAGCCCAAATGCATAAGATCATGTTTATTTTTATTCATTTTGACAGTAGTGCAAGTTACAGTTTGTTCCGCCCAGTGTTGTATAGCACCCCCTGATGTTAACTAATCTGTACAGTGATCGTTAAGTTGTGATTTTATAGCTTGGAACAGAAAACAGAAAAATCTTTAAGGTTTTTTCCTGGAACACTGCAGGCTGAGTGGAGGATTAGACTTGCTTCATTTGTTCAATTTTAGCTTGTCTTTTTAAAAATTCTCTCATTTTATTGACCTCAATAGTGGCCTTCCTCATCTCTTACTCACTGTTCTCCTCAAACTCAGGTTTCAGGAGTTATGACGCTGCTGCAGTTATGAATCCTCAATAGGCTGGATCATTTGGCACTAGCTGCAGACAGGGGGTCCTCTGTGGACCCACTATTGCTAACGGCCTACAGCTTAAGGTTTCTGAGTGGACCACACGCTCGTGAAATTCAGTTCTGCTTTATAAGTCATAAGTCTTCTTAAGTACTGCATGCTCTGTACGACTGCATGGACTGAAGCGTAATGTCAGTATTGTGACGGTTTGGGACATCTACACGTACTGTTACACCCCTAGAAGACTCGTGGTTCACACCCAGTCTCTTTAGGTCTTGGATTGTAGCCTATTTGGGGAAAATACATTGATGTGACTTTGGTTCCTGCTAGGCTACACTAGCTGGTAGGAGAAAGTGGACTTATTTTTGATATTTTGATTTGTTTTTTGGCGTCTTCAGTAAATGTCAGCATTGATCTTTTCATGGCGGGCATTAAGCAGCAGGTTTCCAGGCATTGAGAACCTTTTAGAAATCTTATATATTGGTGCTGTGATGCACTCACTGGCTGGTATACAATATATTGCAGTCTGTGTGCAGCTTTGCTTTTTGCGTTTTTTTTTAAAGTCAGTATATACCAAAACAGCTGATTTACTAAGAGAGCCACTAATTAAAAGTTTTGCTGTTTATCTGCTAAGGATTTATAAGAACTTTAATTAGGTAATTAGGTGATTATTTTGGCATTTTTAGAGAAAATATGAATTAGATTTTGGTTGGATTTATTCAGAGATGGAAATTGGTTGGACTCATTAAGAGATGGGTATTGGTGGATTTATTCAGAGCAGGTAATGGTTGGATTCAGTCAGAGTGGTTATTGGTTGGATTCAGTCAGAGTGGTTATTGGATGCCAAGAAACCTTTAATCCAATCAACATTTGTGCTCCTCAAAGACTCTGCAGACACGCCTCCTTCCTAGAAGTCCCATTTTCTCTGGAACTTTTATGTAATGGCTGTTTTGATTGGAGATTAAATTAATGAACAAATAAAGATTGATTTCTTTGTATTTAATCAGTACTGCATGTAAATGCTTTTCTATAATAATATATATTTAATAATATGCCCCTGCATGTAAGAGTTTGAAAGTTTTGGTTTTACTTACAGAGTTGAACCTTTTTTGACCTGAAAGAGTACAAAACCATACAGACACACATACAGATCCTCTTAAAAGTAAAGAAAAGACTCATTTTCTGTCTCTCCGCTGGTGCTATAGAGAGCGTTCCTCACTCTATAAAGTGCTTCACTTCCAATTACTTGCTTCAAACAGCCTGAATAAGGGAGAGAATGGAGGGAGATGATGAAGGAGAAATGCTGGAGTCTTCATACGGACAGAAAGCTGAAATTAAGACGGTGTGGCCGCTTGAAGATTTCTAATAAATGTTCGCTCTGCGATAGCGCTACATTCTCGGCCTCTACAATGAGGCTATTATTTGGTGGAACTGATTTGGTCAGACAAGACGTAGTGAGTTTAGATGGGTGCAGTAATTGATTATCTGTGCTCTCTCTCCTCTGCTTAACCCTTAAGTCTCGGAGCTCCAGTGAAGAAAACATGCTGTAGTTCCATCTGAATTACTTCTAACTCGTAGCTCATTGAAATTAGTGAAGAAATCGTGTGGAAAGTGCAGGTTCTAAACTCTCACTGCACACCAGGTCTTTGTTTGTACGTACAATAATAAGACGTATTTTATTGCAATTTGAATTTGATGGAAAGTTATTGCTGTGTGTTCAGGCTTGTTTGGCAGAAAGTAACATATCATTTACATTTTATGCATTTCTTCCAGTTTTTTGACCTCAAACCAAAAAAGGAGACCCCAATCTGTCTGTGCACTCTGAAAAAAGCTGGTTCTTCAAGGGTTCTTTGGTAAAGATAGGGGTTCTATATAGAACTATGAACAACCAAAGATCCATTTACCTGCTTAAAAGGTTCTCTGCATGGTGAAATTTCTATTCAGGTTGATGGAGATTGTGTTGTAGATGGTTCTAGCACGAAAAAGGGTTCTGCTATTGTGTACAAGCTTGCCATCGGAACAACAGCGGAACCCTTTTTGGTGCTATATATAACCATTTCATACAACCATAAACAACACATTAGCCAACAATCTGAAGAAGCATTTAAGCATGCACATGGTTCTACTCTTTTAAAGATTGTTCTTCAAGAGTTCTTTAGTAAAAACAATAGTTCTATTTACACATGCTTAAATGGTTCTTTGCATGGTGAAGTGGTTCTTCAGACTGATGGAGAATCTGTTGTATATGCGTTAGAACCACAAAGCATTCTGCTATTGGTACAATGTCAAGCTTGTAATAACAGCAGAACCCTTTTTGGGTTCTGGAGATCTGTTTTACCATGGAAAAAAACAATTAAGCATGCGGATGGTTCTTTGAAGGTTCTTGTGTTTATAGAAACATTGTCTTTTTAAAAAACACTATGCAACTCAGTACAGCTGCAATTCTTTATGTACTTGTGTAATTACAGTTAAAGAGCACAGCAAAATGCCACATTCGTTCTAGAGTGTAAAGGGCCTGAATCGTGGAACACCTCACTTTTTCAGAATAAGAGTTTGGTGTTATACTGTAGACAGTGAGTGCGTATACATGCACTCAATAATCAGATTATAGTCAGATTTCTGCAGGTATCTGATTATTCAAATGGTCATGTATTCACCATACTCTGAACAAATCTGATGAAGAGACAGGATTTTAGCTCAGTAATCAGATTTCTCACTGCTGTGAACTCTTACTCTGATTTCTATTGGATTTCTCAGTCTGCTCATGCGTGAGATCAGACGGTGGATGTAGATGCAGCAAAACACTTCTGGAGCGGCGCTGAAACCAAACAGAAAATAAAGGATTTAAATATTCATTGTCTTCTAGATAATGAACGATCATATTTTCACGTAGAGCAGCGAAGTGCTTATAAAAAAGCTGCGGTATGAAGTTTGAGTTTTACGTTATGTTTACGTCACGTCGTCATCTGTGAGTTTATCGGCTGGTTGTAAAGCAGAAATCTGATTACTGTCTGACTCATGTAGACCTGGAGTTTCCTCCTTATCTGATTACTCCAGTGCATGTAAACGTATTGATCAGATTCCTGACAAAATCTGATTTTCTGCAGTTACCGGATTATTATTAAGTGGATGTAAACACACTCACTGTTAAAGTTTCAAAGTATACCTTTCCCTCTCCAGTCCATACTGTGTATATATGGAAACTAAGCTGCCTATTTTGAATAAATCAACTTGGCGTTTGATTACATTTACATGTCTTTTTTTGGTGTTTATCTTTTTAATCTTATCTGATATTGTTTTATGATTTCAATGCTCATAGTTACTATTAAGCTTTGCCTCCTGTCTGTGTAGCACTTTAAGCTGCCACTGGCATGAAAAGTGATTTATAAATAAAGATTATTATTATTATTATTATTATTATTATGCCATACACAAAATACATTGTGTCCTGTATCAACAATCACCCTAATCATCACCTGATTCCACTCATAAGTTGGCATGTGCACATTCCTATGAAGTTCACGTCGTTTTATTATACGAATTCATTTCAAAATCAAAAACACACGTCAAAGTGAACTGTTCGTGTTTCTAATCGTGCTCACTTGGCTGACGTCTCTTTACACGCAAAAACATCACATAATCGCATGCATTTGTTTGATTTTTGTCAACTCTTAATAACTCTCACTGCAGATCTCACCCAATTTCATTTGTATGCTAATTATGTTAATCAGACCCCTGTGTCAGTAACGAGGGGGGATTTAATCAGGCTTTATTGTCTTAGTTTGTCTTCCCACAATGACGGAAATGACTTTCTGTTTAAAAAGCAGGGCAGGTTTTTGATCCACTGCTGCACAAACAGTGTGTTGCTGTGCTGCTTCGGTTTGCTGGAAAAAATGTATATATTCCGATGTAAGCAATACTGACCATCGCACCGCTTATTATAAGGCCTGTATCGTATTTCTTAAGGCTTATTTATTCTCAACGATAAATACATAAAATAAAATGGAGCATTCTGTCCATATTTGTGTTCACATTGCCTGTATTTATGCACATTCTCACTGCTTATGTGCTTCTCTGGCATGTCGACGGACATCAACGCATCCTCTCTCTTCAGCCGGCCGCATGTTATGAGGGAGTTCCCTGCCAAGTCCAGTTGAAATGTAGTCTTGCTAAGTGATGTTTCTGTGAGTAATGCATGTATTTTTAAAAAAGTCATTAAGCTAATATATGTCTTATTGCATAATGCTGTTGTCGGAAGAAAACCTCATATCTCCAAAATGGTGACTTTACAGGAGAAGGGAATTGGCTCGTCCCGCTGCTCCATGTGCTTGTTCCCATCTTCCATGTGCTTTTCTGTTTTAGTCTAGTCCATGTGCTTTCTTTGTTTTGATTCCATTCCAGTCCAGCCCCCTTGTTTTCTGACTCCACCCCAATCATTGCCACCTGTTTTCCACCTGTGTCTTGTGAACCCTCATTATCCCTGTTTGTATTTAAGCCCTGTGTTTGCTGGCCTTTAGATGTATGTTTAATATGCATTGTTTGAATTGTTTTGTTTTGTGTTTCTTCCGGCCTCCGTATCATGTCAGTGTTTAATCAGTTACTCAGCAATTCTGAGTTTGATGGTACTAAAAGTACTAAAACATGAACATTTGAAGCATGAAAAAGATTCAAG
The DNA here is from genome assembly GCF_015220715.1 of Pygocentrus nattereri. Taxonomy (NCBI): domain Eukaryota; kingdom Metazoa; phylum Chordata; class Actinopteri; order Characiformes; family Serrasalmidae; genus Pygocentrus; species Pygocentrus nattereri. Next base: position 24,763,939 of record NC_051217.1, on the reverse strand, counting down.
TGACATCTTAATCTTTAATATTGTCATTTTGTAGTGAATAATATCGTGTTTTAATATGCAGCCTGTGATATTAATGGAGGACATTTTTGCCTGTTAGCTGACTGATCTGGCTGGTTCTAGATGAGAAAATGTCGCCATGACTACAACAGACGTTTTACCTACCATCCAGAACAACCAGAGAACCTACATGAGTCTTCTGAGTTTATATGGAATGTTGATGATGGAAAATAGTGGAAAATCTGGAATAATCAGTTTTCTTTGGGGACTATTTTGCTGCACAGCGCCCTGCATGTCTCCCTCCACCATGAATGGAGTTTAAATTCTCTAAACTATCATAAAACTGTGTCTCAGCCATCAGAATTGAATACAGAACCATTTCATGTAGGAACTTTCTGTGAGGAGCCTTTAGAGGGGGGCATCCAGTTCCTATAACCACCACTGTGAACAGTTCTGACTTGGAAAGTTTCTCTAGAACAGAACGTTTCACACCAAACCAGTCTGAATGACTCTGTTTACACTAAATTATGCAGGGATTTTTAAAAATTCAGTGGGATTCTCTCCTTTAATGTGAACAGGCCTCCCGGTGAGACTGCTCAGTCTAGTATGTCTAGAAGTGTGATTTTCAGTGGATCGGGTCATTATGAGTCTGAATGAGTCGGGCTCCAGTGAGCGCAGGCTTCATTTACTGAAGGAAAATGAGTGTGAATTCAGTGAGGCAGGAACTCATGTTCCCACAAAGTTCTCTATCAAGGTTGATAAAGCGTTAGAAAGGGACATTGATGAAGAGCGCAAAAGGAGAGGGAGAACACCGGGAAAATGTTGCAGCGCCTTATATCTCATTTCTGTCATAAGAAAACCCCAGAACTTTGCGTTTACTTCGTACCCCATTCAAAAGCACCAGCTGTCCTCATGTTCTCCAGTATAGCAGGCTGTGTCTTCATCCGTATGTATATATATATATATATATATATATATGTGTGTGTGTGTGTGTGTGTGTGTGTGTGTGTGTGTGTGTGTGTGTGTGTGTGTGTATATATATATATATGTATGTATGTATATACACACACATCGCTGTTGTTGAATCAAAACCTCCAAAACTGTAAATTTACAGGACAAGGTAAAAACATACTCTACTTTTAATGTAAGTCAATGGAACCAGATGTCTTTCCAAGTAATTTTAGATCATTTCTTTTGGTCTAATCATCATGGAATTTACATACAATTCATAGGACTGTGGACAGTTTCATATTATGTCAAAAACTGAAAAACAACAAAAATGGAGATACAAGGTTTTGTTCCAACAACAGCGATATATAGCTGTATGCAAATTTATAGGCCAATTCTCAAAGCAGCCACAAAGCAGTCTAATGTTGTTTTTTCAAAAGAATCACATATCATTATTAGGCTTTTATCAATTATCATAGCTGTCACTTAGCATGCGTTCCAGTGTTACTCCTTAAATCTATCTGCGGACACAATCGATTACCGTGTCACAAATCTATAATCTGATTGGCCTCAGCTCAGTTCAAAAAGTTTGTCCAGAACGAGCAGAAAATGTACAAATGCGGTTCGATGTGTCAGTTGTATATATCGCTGTTATTGGAAGAAAACCTTGTATATCCATTTTTCACATTTTTCAGTTTTTGGCATAGTTTAAAAATACCTGTTACCCTTTACATAGTATGTAAATTTCATAAATAGACTACAATAAATGACCTGAAATGATTTTTTCCTTCTCCTGTAAAGTTTCCATTTTGAAGATACAAGGTTTTCCTCTGACAGCATTTATATATTGTTGTCATATGCCTCATTACAGCGCCGGATGATGTTATGTTTGATGTAAACGTACTAATGTAATGAAAAAAGACAAATAATTTTGTGTGATGTCATGGCTTAATTCCAGCACCACCAACTTAAAACTCCTTCCTGCACCTTTGGCACTGGGTGATATGGTGATGAGATATAAAAATTAAATAACCTGATGATAAATGATCTAAAGGCAATAGTAATTATAACAAAGAACCGAGAACTACAATAGAGCACTCCATCAGAGGAGACTTCTTAACATTTTCTCATTAAAAGTTTCTCGTTAGGCTGAATGAATAACTGACTCTAAATGTAGGTATTGTGATATAAACCGAGTCTGTTCTACAGTTTCCCATTTGGCTGAATGAATAACTGACTCTAAATGTAGGTACTGTGAACTCAGTTCTTCTCAGTTCTTTAGATGCCCTGCGAACATATCTTTATTTACTCTCTATCAGCACAACAGAGGTACACTGGAAATGCATGATAGGGTCATAGAATAGCATTGTACTCATTGCTGCTGTGAACATCTTCAGTTTGAGGCTTTGGACAGTGCTGACCTGTCCAGCAGCCTGGACCCCATTAGTTGCCACTGGGCTACAGGCGTGATGAGAGAGGGTTTAAACTTGTTTATTTATTTTATTTTTCCTTTATTTTACCAGGAAATCCCATTCAGACCAATCTTGAAGCCTCCTCAAGAAAAACAACCACAATTTTTTTACCACATTCTTTATGATCACTTAAACATGTAATAATCTGAGAATAATCTTAGAAAGTCCATTTATTTGGTTTTTATGTGCTTTTTGCTGAATTTTGGTCAAAATAATCAATGTAAAGGTGCTCTAAACCCTGAGCACGGAACGAGTGTGGATCCAATCAGTGCATGGCAGAGACAAGCTGGTTTGTGCCAAAGGAGCAGCATAGTCTGCTAGCATCTGGTTACAGTAGGCTTTAATTCCAATAATTCACAATAAATAAAATAATGACATTTTTCTGCAGTCTAAGTTGTTAGTTTGCGGTGATTTTAGTTTTATTGAAATCTGTGCGGGGTGGCACGGTGGCGTGGTGGGTAGCGCTGTCGCCTCACAGCGAGGAGGGCCTGGGTTCGATTCCCCGGGTTCGATTCCCCGGCTGGGCGACAAGGGTCTTCTCTGTGTGGAGTTTGCATGTTCTCCCCATGTCTGCGTGGGTTTCCTCCGGGTTCTCCGGTTTCCTCCCACAGTCCAAAGACATGCAGTCAGGCCAATTGGACATGCTAAATTGCCCCTTGGTGTGAGTGACTGTCTGTGTCTGTCTGTCTGCCCTGCGATGGACTGGCGGCCTGTCCAGGGTGTATCCTGCCTTCTGCCCAAAGACTGCTGGGATAGGCTCCAGCACCCTCCAGCGACCTTGACGGAGGAGCGGCTTAGAAAATGGATGGATGAAATCTGTGCAAAAAGGGAAAAAAAAAGAAAATAAACTAAAGTGCTGTGTTTCACTTTGCCATTTAATTGACGAATGAAACCAGTAAGAATGCCCCTGCATCAGATTATCAGAAAATATTGGTGGAAATGTTGCATGCATCAACCTGAAAACTTTGTGTGGGGCACATTTGGACTTTCCACACAAAGACAAGCTGACCTTTCAGTGACTGCAGCAGTGAAACATAAAGGTTCTAGACCTTAACATCACGGATCCACTTGAAGGAGAATTCAAACATGCAGTACATGCAAAACAAAAATGGTTAATATCTTACAGTGTAAGCCAGGGGTATGTAAAGATATGAGAAGGAGTGTTTATTAATCCTAAAGGCACAAATACAGTCTATTTAATTGGGACTGACTCATGAGCTAATATCACATCTAACCAGCAGGGCCTGACTTTGCATTAATTAACTCATGAACATGAGTAACACTAATCAGAGCAGCAGCATTATGCACTCCTCTCAGTGCCACTGATGATCCATCATTATCACTCCATAATCACTCCAGCTTCGGCCCAAACTGCGCTGCCTCCTGGGCTGATAATAGCCTTAAAGCCTGCTGGAGGAGAGGAGGTGGGCTTTTTCAAGATATTCTTCAGAAAAACGTATAATATTCATTCATTAATGGAAATAATGTTGAAGAAAAACATTAGTAATTATGCACTTCCGCTGTCCAATTTGTTCGAACCTTGACTCGTGTACATCCTCCAACTGGCCACTTTATTAGAAACATCTACCTTGCGCTTCCACTCACTGGCCATTTTATTAGAAACACCCACCTAGTGCTTCCACACACTGGCCACATTATTAGAAACACTCGTCTTGAGCTTCCACTCACTGGCCACTTTATTATAAATGCCCACGTTGTGCTTCTACTCACTGGCCACTTTATTAGAAACACCTACCTTGTGCTTCAATCACTGGCCATTTCATTAGAAACATCTACCTTGTGCTTCAATCACTGGCCATTTCATTAGAAACATCTACCTTGTGCTTCAATCACTGGCCATTTCATTAGAAACATCTACCTTGTGCTTCCACTCACTGGCCATTTTATTAGAAACACCCATCTTGTGCTTTCTCTCACTTGCCACTTTATTAGAAACAACTTGTACCTTTATTAGAAACTACCTTGTACTTCTACTCAGGGCCCATTTGCATATCACAAGCGTTGTCAATATTGAGGAGGAAGGTGTAGGTAATGATTACCTCTACGGACCTACAGGATTAGTAGTAAATTCAGTGACGTAGCTGTAAGTTATTCCAAGATAGCACAGTAGGACATTTACAGATGGGTCAGTGCAGTTGGACTAATCAGTTCTCCTCAAAATCCCATTCTTATTTTCTATATATCTGTCTGTACAAAAGGAGTATAAAAGGAAGAAAAGCCATTTTGAAATATGTACTGTATTTGGCTCCACCTGGTCTATCAAAGTGGAATGAAACAGGCCTGTATTGAGTCTCAGGTGCTGCTGCAGGAAATACATGTGCAGCCTGTGCTACTTCATTAGCTGCTAGGCGAAGGCCACTTTAACCCTGCTGGACGGCTCGTCATACCTTTTTGTATTTTCTGTCGAGGCTGGAATAAAAATGCGCTTCAGTCTCTCAGACAGACTGTGTGTCACATCTGCTGCAGGAGAATTACGCTTCTACTGCTAACGTGTCAGCAGTTACAGCAGCGAATTACTATAGGAAAGTCTTTACTTTGAGCACTGAGCCTAAGGTAGCTAACCAGTAATGGTGGCTTATACCCCATAAGTTAGCGTGGTGCTAACTGCATGTAGAGGTGTTCAGTATCTCTAACAGACTTGATTATCAAATCAAATCAAATGTATTCGTAGCGTTTTTTGACTGATGTCACAAAGCAACTTCACAGAATTCCAGTAAAGACAAAGTTTTAACATGAATGTAAAACCCCCAGCCAGGGGCAACAGTGGCAAGGAGAACCTCCATCAGAGCTGAGGAAGAAACCTTACGAGCAGCGGGATGACAGCACCAGCATCTCAGTTTACTATAATTCCCTGTGCCCATGGACCCCTGGATCTGCTGCCTTTATCTAAGGGGGAACATTACTTACCAAAAGCTAAACTGATCAAGTGGGGTTTCAGCCTAATTTTAAAGAGTCCGAACATTTTCTGGAAATTTGGGGGCTTTATAAGAAAAGGCTCTTCCCCCAGCTGCAGCCTAATGAATTCTAGGAACTATTCTATTTCACTATATGATTATTAGGTTTATGACACTGTGTGACTCATTGCTGCCTATAAACATGAACAAAAGTAGGTTAAAAACTGTAGCAGCCTGCCTTTTGTTCAGACTTTAGTACTCATAGGATTTCGTTGGTGAGCTGTAACTCTGGTCTGCGGGTGCTCATCTCATCACTTTTACTGCATATACAGCCCTGCAGGTGGATAAACACCAACAAACAAACAAACCAGAATGACCATGAAAAAAGATAAAAATATATGTAGACGCTTTAGCTGCATCTCCAGAAAACACGGATCAGGTAGCGGGCTTGATTTGGTGGACTGTCTATATGATCTATCTATATCTATATCTCTATATCTATATATTCAGAGCATTACAGTGCATGAGGTTTTATATAAACTTGTAAAACGTTTGGCTACCAACGTTTGGATACCAAAGCTCTTAAATAATGAATTCTTGCACATTTATAGCCGCATTTACCTTCTTATTTGCCAGCATCTTATCTGAGGTTTCCGTTCCACCTTCAGTATAGCTGCAGTTATCTGAGGTGCCTTTAACATGGAGTGAATTTTGAAAAAGAAGCTGGTGAATAAGAATCAGATTGCCTTAATGAATGTGTTAATTTACCTCAATTAATGCTCCCTAATCAGGAAATTCCTTAAACTTTCTCTTGAAGGTGTTTAATGAGCATGAGCGTGTCTCACTGGCTGATCTAACACGGCTTCCCAAACCACACACCTCTGTACTTCACCTACTGCACTAATGAGTGCACTTTACTGCACTGCTGCACTGTTTTACACCCTGTTTAGTGAGCTAGTACGCAATTTTGGATGCAACAGTAATACCACAGTAGGAAATCTCAGCAGCTTAGATTTCAGATTTCATTAGTTAATCACTACAGCAGCAACTCAAACACAGTGTCTGTTAAATATAAAACATGCTAATGTATCATTTAATACTTGTAAAGAAGTTTTAAACTTTACCAACATGGTGGCAGTGCTGTTGCATGACATCATTGGAATACTATGAAATTGTTAGCTACATTAGCTTTGTAGCTCCAGTGCTAAAAGCGAAAGAAGCAAATTTCAGACACCACATAGTGGTGGTGTGTTAGTGTGTGTTGTGCTGGTGCGAGTGGATCAGACACAGCAGTGCTGCTGGGGTTTTTTAACACTGTGTCCACTCACTGTCCACTCTATTAGACACTCCTACCTTGTTGGTCCACCTTGTAGATGTAAAGTCAGAGACAACAGCTCATCTGCTGCTGCACAGTTTATATTGGTCATTCTCTAGTCCTTCATCAGTGGTCACAGGATGCTGCTCACAGGACGCTGTTGACTGGATATTTTTGGTTGGTGGACTATTCTCAGTCCAGTAGCGACACTGAGGTGTTTAAAAACTCCAGCAGCACTGCTGTGTCCGATCCACTCAGACCAGCACAACACATTAACACACCACCACCATGTCAGTGTTATTGCAGTGCTGAGAATGATCCACCACCCAGTGGTGTACCTGCTAGTAGTACCTGCTCTGTGAGGGTCCATGGGGGTCCTGACCACTGAAGAACAGGGTAACAAAGTATCAGAGAAACAGATGGATTACAGTGTGTAACTATAGAACTACAAAGTGGAGCTGATAAAATGGACAATGAGCGTAGAAACTAGGAGGTAGTCAGGATTGATGTATATGTATATTTGCTAAGTCGTCTGTCTTTGCTGATCTTGAATGAACCTGTTCAGATCATTTTATTTAAACTCCTCTTGTTTTCCTCAGCTAAATCTGTGTGGCCGGCTGACTATGCCCCGGAGCCCAACGTCCAGTGAGGATGAGATGGCCCAGAGTTTTTCCGATTATTCTGACGAGTCTGCTTCCGACAGCTCCAAAGAGGAGACCATCTACGAGACCATAAAAGCCACAGCCGAGAGGCCACCGAGCCGCATGGAGGACATCCATTTAAACTCACTGGTCATCAGGGTGGTCATCCCTGACCTGCAGCAGACGGTGAGCATTAGAAATCAATCAAATGCAAGTGAACAGATGTAAATAGAGCCATTCAGAGTGGTTTGATCTGAAACGCTCTGTTCTAGATAAACTTACCGAGTCAGAACTGTTCATAGTGGTGGTGATAGGAACCAGAGGCCCACCTCTAAAAGCTCCTCACAGAAAGTTCCTACATGAAATGGTTCTGAATGACTGAGACTGAGACTGATGACAGAGATGCTGTTTTATGATAGTTTAGAGAACTTAAACTCCATTCATGGTGGAGAGAGACATGCAGGGCGCTGTGCAGCAAAATAGTCCCAAAAGAAAACTTATTATTCCAGATTTTCCACTATTTTCCATTATCAACATTCCATATAAACTCAGAAGACTTGTGTAGGTTCTCTGGTGGTTCTGGATAGTAAATAAAATGTTGATATCTGTGTTGTAGTCATGGTGATGCCTGGTTCCTATCACCACCACTGTAAAAGCATCTGGACCATTTCACACCAAGCTGCTCTGAATCTCATTGTTTACAGAAAACGTCTGTAGTTCTTGCAAGATCCAAACAGCTTCCTATTAAATTTGGTATGTCATTGCAAACCAACAATGAAAGCATACACATGGGTATTAAAATCAAAATCTAGCTGTTGAAATAAACCTCATTAAGTTTTAATTGAGGTTAAAGGAACAGTATTTTATTTCAGGTAATTTTAGAGCATTTCTGTTGACCCATTCATGATGAAATTCTAACCTGCTGTGAAGGGCAGTCAAATAAAAAATGACACAAGATCCGAAAAGTTTTGCTCCAATAGCAACAATATATCTGGTTTCTGTATAACAAAACCTTGTATCTCTGTAAATGATAACTTTTTATGACTTTACTATATTCTAAACTTTTTTTCTTTGGTTATCCATAATTTTTTTTTCACCAAATAAAGCCGGCAGCATACTTCAAATGAAAGCCATGTTTCAAAGCATACGGTTTGTTTGGCCTTTTTGGCCATTTCTGTTGGTCTGGTGAAAAACAGCTGGTGTTCTTAAGCTGCAAGGTTTATGTTCAACAGTGACTACATCACAACTGGCAATGCTTAAATCAGCCAGAGGCTTTTTAGAAACAGCTGCTGTGGACTGATGTGGCCAAAATCACCAAAGGCATGTTTGGAGAAAAAGAAGCAGCATTTGATGAAAGGAACACCGTGTCAGCTGTTAAACGTTATGTGTTGACAGCCAGTGGCTCAGGAAGCACTGCACAGGTAGATGGAAGAATCCTGCAGGGACGTTTTTCCACACCTCCAAAGCTCAGTCTTAGAAGCTGGGTCATGATTTTCTGAAGTAATCAAAACCATTCAGTGGTGCTGAGGTCTGAACTCTAGGGTGGTCAGTCCATCGTTCAGCTTCTTTGTTTGCTGTGTCCGTCTCCTTTTCTCAGTGAGGTTCTTCTTGATCAGCTACACGTCCTTTCAGACCCACAGTGCTGAGTGGTCTTCTCACAGTGGAAGGATGGACAGAAACACCTGTGGATGTTTTCAGATCTGAAGCAGCTTGATTTTCTCCTCTCTCTCAGAGATCAAAGCTTTAAGTGCTGGTTATCTGATGGGGGCAGTTTTGGGTCGACCAGCTCTTCCAGGGGGTTGTTAGGAACCACATTTTCTCTGGAGCTTTTAATCAGATTTTGATCTCCAGTTTTGGAAAGTTACTTTGAGTTTCCCCTTCATTATGCGTTAATGCCTGTTTTGACTAGAAATTAAGTAGCAGTAACTGAAGGCAATACATATAATCTCCACATATGTGTTGCCTCACTGATGAACAATAACTCTCTGCTCCTGAATCCAGCTGAGCTCTTTATCACTACATGTGTTTGTGTGTATGTGGCTTGTGAATGTGTAGATGAGTGTTTGTTGTTTATGGTTATAATATACTTCCACTGAGCTCTTGCTGAACTGAGCAGCAGCTGGGGCATGGAGGCTGTGCCTTGAGCAGTGGGGAAAACAAATAATAGGTGTGAAAATGCACTGATGCATCAGTGTGAAAGTGATAACTCAACTGCAGTGATATCAATATATTTGGCTAAGCGGTGATCAGTGACAATTATATTCAGGTATGCCGCTGTTGTTGGAACAAAACCTCGTATCTCCAAAATGGTAATTTTACAGGAGAAGGAAAAAAACCTACTTTACTTTTAATGTAAGTCAATGGAACCAGAATTTTTGGTCATTTTGGGCCGTTTGTTTTAGTCCATTCATTATGAAATTTACCTAGAATGTAAAGCTCAACAGGTATTTTCAAATTGTCAAAAACTGAAAATAAAAATAAAAATGGAGATGTAAGGTTTTCTTCCAACAACAGAGATGCACAAATTTTTTAGGCCAATATAAAGTTATCTGGCTATTTTTAAATCTGTAATTCAGTTGAATCTAATTCTGATGAATTCATGCAAGGAATCTCAATAGAATAAAAAAAATTGTGAGGTCAGTGGTTTACAATCCTAAGAGCTACCATTGTGGCCAGTGAGTGGAAGCACGAGGTAGGTTATTCTAATAAAGTGGCCAGAGAGTGGAAGCACGAGGTAGTTGTTTCTAATAAAGTGGCCAGTGAGTGGAAGCACGAGGTAGGTGTTTCTAATAAAGTGGCCAGTGAGTGGCAGTACAAGGTAGGTATTTGTAACAAAGTGGCCAGTGATTGGAATTACAAGGTAGGTGTTTCTAATAAATTGGCCAGAGAGTGCAAGCGCAAGGCGGGTGTTTCTAAGAAAATGGCCAGTGAGATGATCATCATGCATCATCCAAAAACTTGAATTTTTTTCCCAGTTCACCCAGTTTCCTGCTGAACATTGAGTAAAACAACAAAGACAGGAGATGAGGAGACAGGAGGAAGGTTTGGGATGTGGCCAGAGCTAAAATTAACTCCCTGATTATGTGTTCAGTTTGGCCAAATGTTCAGGCTTCTTCTGATTCAGACCTGCAGCAGGAAAAGAATTCTAACCATAAAAACAGCAGAAAGATTTTATTCACTCAGCTCAAACTTCGGGGTTGAAGCGCAGCAGGTGTGAAAGCAGCTGTACACTTACAGTATTCATAGAACATGTCACCAAATCATTTAACAGAACACTGCTCATTTGAGCCCCTACACACTTAAGAGACATATTTACTCAAGGGTTCTACAGCAAAGAAAATGGTTCTACACAAAACCATGAACACTCAAAGAACCCTTTGCTTGATTAAAGCGTTCTTTGCATCATTAAAGCGTTCTTCAGATTGATGAAGAATGTGCTGTATATGGTTCTATATGGAGCCTTTTTGAAAAGGGTTCTATATAGCATGAAAAAGGGTTCTTCTGTTGTTACAGCCCTCTTAAAAATGGTTCTACAAGGGTTCTTTGGTAAACAAAATGGTTCCATATAGAACCTTGAACATTTAAAGAACTCTTTGCATGATTAAAGGGTTCTCTGCATCATGAAATGATTCTTCAGCTTGATGGAGATTGATGGAATAAATGTTGTATATGGTTCTATATGGAGCTTTTTTGAAAATGGTTCTATATTGCAACAAAAAGGACTGTTTTATTGCAGCACTCTTAAAAACGTGGTTCTTGATGAAGAACGTGTTGTAGATGGTTCTATATAGAACCTTTCTGAAAATGGTTGTATATAGCATCCAAACGTGCTGTTTTATTGTTATGATATCAAGCTCATAGCTACAGAAGAACCCTTTTTCGTGCAGTATAGAATGAGGCACAACACATTCTCCGTCAATCTGAAGATTACGCTTGCAAATGGTTCTTTGAGTGTTTGTGGTTCTACATAGAGATATTGTCTTAATTCTGTGAACTCACTAATCAAAAACACTGGTGATTTGAATCTAAAGAACCACTGAGGAACCATCGTATTTAAGTGTGTACTTTAGATTGTTTTAAGAGAAAAAAGGCTGTGGGCTGCATGAAGACAATCAGTTGAATTGATAAAAAACTCTGTCTGCATGATGGAGGATGGAAACACATCAGAGCGTTCAGTAAACCTGAATAATTCAGCAGCTATTGCAGTGTTTGTCCTCCATACGGCTGCGCGCGGTCAGACTCAAGAGCCCAGCCATGCATGTAAAAGCATCCGCATGAGCTAATGTGTCCTACAGATAGAACATATGTAGCTTCAAACACACACACACACAGACACACACACACACACACACACACACACAGACACACACACTTCCTGAGGCGACACACTCCCGAGGATGTACACAAGATTTGAACTCATGATTCCAACACTGTGAATAAGCCCACTGTCCAAACAACCTGCTGTACTGTGCAGCAGTCAGAGAGCACCTTGCACTACTGTAACCCTCTAGAGTCCACAAACTCTCTGGTGTGTCCAGTTCTCTGTCTTTATATCTGTGTCTTTGTGATGATCCAGCTCAGAAATCCAGTTCAAACCCTTCCTGAATCCGTAGAGCCGCCCTTTCCATTCCATCTCATCATGAGATCCTACAAGACTCACATCCGGAGTTATGAGCCTATGAAGAGGGGCTGAGATACACGTCATCTGCCTCTCGCTGTGTGGAGCTGGTGGATTCGTGTGTCCATCTACATTCTGTGTGAAACTGACAAACGGACACTCAGGAAATCACTAAGGACTGACCGTCATGCCGGAAACCCTTCATTCTTCATTCAGTCCACATCGGAGACTCGTGTGAAACCGAGTTTATAACTGCTGAAGCTGCTACAGCGGATTTGCCCCCTAGTGTGTACATTCACTAGTGTGTAAATAGAGCTGCCCACCGCTCCAGGCAAGTGTGCTCACTGCCCCCTAGTGTGTGCATTCAGTAGTGTGAATGTGGTGTTTCACGACATAGATGGGTTAAATGTGAAGGTGACTTTACCCATTGTGGGACTTAACTTAAAAACTGAGTTTCAAACTTAACCTCTGAATTTCTCAGGGTTTACTGTAGATGTCCTGAAAGTATTAAAAATAAAAACCACAAAGTAATAAAGAAAAATACACTAAAAAAAAACATTGTGTTAATTATATCACACATTCGCATTCAGTCTAACAGAGTAGAGTCAGAATAGAACATAAAATTCAGTTGTTGATGGAACACAGCTGAAACATTTGAGTACAATTTATCTAAGATTCATGGGAATGGAATTCTGATCAACATAAGCAGATTTTTATCCACTGAAATGCACTTTCATCACCTTTTATGCAACTTTTTTATGCAAACCAGTTGCTTAAAGACAACACAACTCATATGTTTAATTCATATGTTAAAGTCTAAAAACCCTGTTGGTGCATGTTTTGAGTGTACACTCTTAAAAAAGATGGTTCTTAGAGTTTTTTTAGTGAATATGGGGTTTCAATATAGAACCATGAAAACTCAAAGATCCATTTTCATGCTTAAAAGGTTCTTTTCATCACAAAATGGTTCTTCAGATGTATGGAGAATGTGTTGTATATGGATCTAAATAGGACCAGAAAGAGTTCTTCTGTTGTATACAAGCTTGGCATTGCAACAATTTATTTATTTATTTATTTTACAAAAAGAGATATTTTGCCTGCAACATTCACTTTAAAACATCTACATTACATTTCATAACATGTTTAAATAATGTGAGAACAGAAACGGAAAGAGGGCTAAGTAAATAAAAGTAAAGCAAATTTGCTTTGTAATCACTGGCCACTTTATTAGAAACACCCACCTTGTGCTTACATTCACTGGCTACTTTATTAGAAACACCTACATTGTGCTTCCATTCACTGGCCACTTTATTAGAAACACCCACCTTGTGCTTCCACTCAGTGGCCACTTTGTTTGAAACACCTACCTTGTGCTTCCACTCACTGGCCACTTTATTAGAAACACCCACCTTGTGCTTCCACTCAGTGGCCACTTTGTTTGAAACACCTACCTTGCGCTTCCACTCACTGGCCACTTTATTAGAAACACCCATCTCGTGCTTCCATTCAGTGGCCACTTTATTCAAAACACCCACCTTGCGCTTCCATGAACTTGCCACTTTATTAGAAACACTCACCTTGTACTTCCACTCATTGGCCACTTAATTATAAAGGCCCACCTTTTGCTTCCATTCAGTGGCCACTTTATTTGAAACACCTACCTTACGCTTCCACTCACTGGCCACTTTATTAGAAACACCCATCTTGTGCTTCCACTAGCTGGCCACTTTATTAGATACACCAACTTTTCACTTCCACTCACTGGCCACTTTATTAAAAACACCTACATTGTGCTTAGTTCATTAGTTGCCATTCTTCTATTATACAAGTCTTCAGCTGTGCAACCATACAGAGCATTTGTATTTTGTGTGTTGTGCACACATTTTCAGCGGGAGATGGTTCTGGACTGCAGGTGGACCAGTCTATTACCTGCAGTCACTGATTATGCAGCCATGCAGTTATAACACATGCAGCATGTTTCTTGGTTTTGTTATATTGAAAGAAGGCTGCGTATGTCACTCTAAAATAATGAGGAATAACGTTGGCGCGCTCGGCTAAAGCATTTGGGAAACGGAGACTGAAACTGAAGACTGCCGACATGCTGATATACAGCAGGGGGCGCTCTCACAGCATTCACTATTTACAGTTTATCATGCTTTAGTTTTGTTTGACCTTCTTTAGCTAAGCAATGGTAGCTAATGTTGTCTGACTTGATTACGTGTTTACGCTTTAGCTGTGCACATATGGTTGGTTGCTAGGTAACGGACACAACAGTTGATTGTCGACTTCAATTGATTGAGGATTTCCTAACTTGACATAAGATGCGATGCTGTCAGATAAGACCAAGATGCTTAAATTGATATCAGATTAGCTTCTGTAACATGAATTTGTGAAAAATCGTATCTTGCCAGAATGATAAGAGGTTTCTATGACACAGCTCCAGCTGTGTAATTAACTTTAACAGAATCTTTGCTGATCAAGAATGCTACGACTGATTAGTTGACTCTGAGACGACAGCTCTAGTGGCCAAGGATCGTATTTGATTTGTTTCTGAAACGGACTCTGAGGCTCATTCTGACAGGCCTGAATGAAAGCGTGTTAATGGAGGAGAATCCTCAAATAACGGAGGAGGAAATGCCAGGCATCTGCTCAGACTGACCGGCCTTCTGCTGCCTTCAACACACACACTGCACGCCAGCAACAAGATTAAAGCTCGACACCACACACGCACTCACGTACACACACATACATCAGTGCCAAGTGCTCTGCTATCATCAGCTGTGCAGTATTAAAACCCAGAATGTCACTGTCCATAACACCTAATCCTGCGTTATTTGGTGTAACCCAGTGGCAGGGCTGAGTGGGATTCATTCATCTGGCTCTTTACAGCATGACATTGGGACAGTGTGTGCTTTTACTGTCTTTATATAACAGTGTACAATTAAACAAAGGATAGCTCAATAGCAGATGTCTGATTCTGTCCACTCTGTTATGAATTGTGGGTCTGAACACATAGACCCTGATATTGGCAACATATGTTTGGCAACATAACTGTAGGTCCTCAATGACTTCACTGATCCTCTACACTTAAAATTTAAGGGAACATTATGGCCCAAAACCAGTATTTGTTGTTGTATTTGTTATGTTTTGTGGTAATTCTGTAGCACAGCTTTGCATCCCTCAGCCAGTTCACTGTGAATCATATCTTTTATAGCCTTTTATATCTTTTAGTGTTTTCAGCCATTGTTCTTCTCTCGCTACAATACCCAACATGCAATATGCAAATACATGATAGAACCACTGGACATCTCTCCTGCTGCGATAATGAAGTCCTTCCTGCTAGCAGCTAGGCTAGTGGATAACACACATTATCATGATATTTGGCTTTCCAGCAGTAACATTAGCTGAATGAAATGAACTGCATTTCTAAAAGGCCACCCTCCAGTGTCCCCTCAAAGTGCTTGTAGTTTTTCAGAAGTTCTTCCCACCTTCAAGACACCCTTATAGAAAAGCCAGATGAATCTCACTTGTGAAGACATGCATGTGTTTTCTGCACACTTCACATGTTACAAGTTTGAAAGGATCTGTGATCACATTACATGTTTAAAATATGTTTACATGTTAAAAAAGGTATCCTTCCTTGTAAACACATTTTTTGCACAATTCACCTGTGAAATATGCTTGACTTTCCTGTGAGGGGCATCATCAGAAGGAGGTTTTAATAATCTTTAAGCCGGGAAATGTACATTTTGACCAGAGTATCCCTTTAAAATAACTCACGCTACACAACTTCCATTGTTATGCTACACCCGTTTCCATAGTTACTCTGCAGTCAGTTCAGTGGTTACGCTGCACCCATTTCCAAAGTTATGCTACATCAGTCTCCATGGTTATGCTACATCCATTTCCATAGTTATGCTATATCAGTTTCCATGGTTACGCTACATCAGTGTCCAAGGTTGCACAACACCCATTTGCACAGTTACACTACATGCGTTTTCATTGTTACACAGCAGCCATTTAAGTGGTTATGCTGCACCTACTTCCATGGTTACGCTACATGAGTTTCCATGGTTACACTACACCCAATTCCATAGTTACACTACATCAGTTTCCATTGTTACACGGTAGCCATTCAAGTGGTTATGCTACACCAATTTCCGTGGTTACACTACATGAGTTTCAGTGGTTACGCTACATCCATTTCCATAGTTATGCTAAATCAGTTTCCAAGGTTGCATTACACCCATTTCCATAGTTACGCTATGTCCGTTTCCATGGTTATATTACACCCATTTCCATAGTTATGCTTCGTCCGTTTCCATGGTTATATTACACCCATTTCCATAGTTATGCTACATCCGTTTCCGTGGTTATATTACACCCATTTCCATAGTTATGCTACATCAGTTTCCATGATGATACCATAGTCATTTCAGTAATTGTGCTATACCCATTTCCAAGGTTACACTACATCAGGTTCCAAGGTTACACTGTTCCTGTTTCCATGGTTACGCCACACCTCTGTCCATTGTTACATGTAGTGTAAATGCCTACAGTCATGTACATAGAACTCGATTTAGACAAGGTACCAAACTCAAAAACTCAAAGATTCCTCTTTGTCTGGTGTTTTTCTTTTAATCTACCAGAAATGTATGAGGTTTAACCCGGATGCCACGGTGTGGGTGGCCAAGCAACGCATCCTGTGTACGCTGAGCCAGAGCCTGAAGGATGTTCTGAACTACGGACTCTTCCAGCCTGCCAGCAACGGCCGAGATGGGAAGTTCCTGGATGAAGAAAGACTCCTACGGGAGTACCCACAGCCTGTTAGCAAAGGGGTTCCGTCACTGGAGGTGAGAAGAGGCACAGGCGTCTCACAGCAATCACATTATTAAAGGAATAGTCCAGCGAAAAAATCAAGTTACACCTCCCTGAATTTTACCCCGAATATAGTCAGTCAGCCAGGACTTCTGATGTTTGCTTCTTTAGTTTCACACTAGAGCTACAAATCTAATGTAGCATGGTGCTAACTGCATGCCTAAACCACTCACCTTAAAGCATGTGGAGGTGTTCTGTATCTCTAACAGGTGTGATTCTGTGGTTTCTGACACTGTGTGACTCACTGTTCTCTACAAACATGGACTAAAGTACATTAGCTTAGCTAAACACAGCAACAGCATCTTAAAACATAATTTCTGAAGAAATCATCTTCTATTGTGTTTGTTGTGCTCTTTTACAGTTCCGGTATAAAAGCAGAGTCTATAAGCAGCCCAATGTGGACGAGAAGCAGATTGCCAAATTACACACAAAGGTCAGTTAGCAGCCATCAGCACTCATTAGCATTAACATGAGAGAGAATGAATTCATATAGAAGCCATATTGTCATTACTCTCAGGGTGAGATTAAATTAAAATTATATATACACACACACAAACACACACACTCATATATATAATTATATATATATATATATATATATATATATGTACATATATATATATATTAGCATCGGCTAGTCCCTTCTTGCTCTCTCTGGCCTGCGTTTGGCCTCGTGACCAGCGTCCTCTCTCTCCTACCCACCAGAGAGAGCTTAAAGCCAAGCCCCTAGGCCTGCAGACTGCTTCTACAGACATTAGTGAAAGAATGGGTCACTCTCAGGAGTTCAGTGAATTCCAGCATGTTACCGTGATCAGACGCCACCTGTGCAACAAGTCCATTCGTGGAATTTCCTCACTACTAAATATTCCACAGTCAACTGTCAGTGGGATTATAACAAAGTGGAAGCGTTTGGGAACGACAGCAACTCAGCCATGAAGTGGTCGGCCACATAAAATGACAGAGCGGGGTCGGTGGATGCTGAGGCACATAGTGCACAGACGTCGCCGACTTTCTGCAGAGTCAATCACTACAGACCTCCAAACTTCAGATCAGATTAAGAACATTGGTGAGAGCTTCATGGAATGGGTTTCCATGGCCGAGCAGCTGCATCCAAGCCTTACATCACCAAGCACAATGCAAAGCGTGGAATGCAGTGGTGTAAAGCGCCGCCACTGGTCTCTAGAGCAGTACAGATGTGTTTTCTGGAGTGACCAATCACGCTTCTCCATGAGATTGCCAGAAGTCTGGGTTTGACGGTTGCCAGGAGAACGATACTTGTCTGATTGCATTGTGCCGAGTGTAAAGTTTGGTGGAGGGGGGATTATGGTGTGGGGTTGTTTTTCAGGAGTTGGGCTTGGCCCCTTAGTTCCAGTGAAAGGAACTCTTAATGCTTCAGCACCAAGAGATTTTGGACAATTTCATGTTCCCAACTTTGTGGGAACAGTTTGGGGACGGCCCCTTCCTGTTCCAACATGACTGCACACCAGTGCACAAAGCAGGTCCATAAAGACATGGATGATCGAGTTTGGTGTGGAAGAACTTGACTGGCCTGCACAGAGTCCTGACCTCAACCTGATAGAACACCTTTGGGATGAATTAGAGGAGACTGTGAGCCAGGCCTTCTCGTCCAACATCAGCGTCTGACCTCACAAATGCTCTTCTGGAAGAACGGTCAAAAATTCCCATAAACACACTCCTAACCCTTGTGGAAAGCGTTCCCAGAAGAGCTCAAGCTGTTATAGCTGCAAATTATCATATTAAACCCTATGGCTTAAGAATGGGATGTGACTCAAGTTTATGTGTGTGTGAAGCCAGACGAGCATATACTCGGCAAGGTTCTTTAGTAAAGACAGTAGTTCCATATAGAACCATGACCTATGAATTTACATGCTTAATGGTTCTTTGCATGGTGAAGTCGTTCATCAGGTTGATGGAGAATGTGATAAAGCACTAAAAAGGGTTTTGCTATTGTTACGATGTCAAGCTTGTAAACATAGAAGAACCCTTTTTTGGTGATATATAGTACGAAAGTCAGGAGAGGCCATGAGCTGTTGCTAGAATTTTCTGGATTGTTATCTTGAGATAGCAAGATAAATAAGTTGTTATCTCAAAATAACAATCCAGAAATGTATAACTCTCTCATGGCCTCTAAGGACTTCTGTACTATATAGAACTATTTTCAGAAAGGATCTTCATAGAACCATACACAAACATTCTCCATCAATTTGAAGAACCGTTTCACCATGCAAAGAGCCATTTAAGCATTATACATTTAACTTGAACTATACATTAAAACACCAATAGGAACCAATAGAAACACTTAATGGTTTGTCTTTTTCAGCAACAGGTTGATAATTGAGCTTGAACTGCTGACAAAGTCATAAAAATAAGTATTACCTGTTTTCAAGTTTCACTGTAACACCAGCCAGCGTGTCGTCTGTTACTATGGCAACACAGTAAAACAGGCTGAGGTTTCATAGTGTAAACAGTTTTCCTGCTTTAAGGGTCAGCGTGGACTTTCGGGATGCATCACACATCTAAACACAAACATTCTGTTTATTAACCACATTTACTGTCCTGTAATAGAGTCACCATCAGAGCGCATGAAGAACAAATACAGTCGCACATGCAATCACTCCTGTTATGCTATCTTAAATCATTTTGCTTAGTTGATTATTTTTAATTTTCATTTCAGTCATGACTTGTTTATTGACCTGTTTCTCTTTGTTGATGTTTTATTCAGCTCATGGTCTGCATGTGTGTATCTTGTTGCCCTTCTGTCCACTCAGTGATGATCTGATTCCACACAGACACTGATATAGTTATCAAGGCTAACAGTAGATGGGGGAGCTGTGAGAGTGAACGTGAGGAAAGGCCAGAGAAAATGGCTACATATGAATACCCATCCATCCATCCATCCATTATCATCAGCCGCTTGTATTCGCGATCTTATTCTTTCGGTCATTTCCCAAAGCTCATGACCATAGGTGAGGGTGGGAACGTAGATCGACTGGTAAATCGAGAGCCTTGTCTTATGGCTCAGCTCTTTCTTTACCACAACAGACTGGTAAAGAGCCCGCATCACTGCTGACCCAGCACCAATCCGCCTGTCAATCTCCCGCTCCCTTGTACCATCACTCGTGAACAAGACCCCGAGATACTTGAACTCCTCCACTTGAGGCAAGAGCCTATCCCCGACCCAGAGAGGGCTCTCCACCCTTTTTCGCCTGAGAACCATGGTCTCGGATTTGGAGGTACTGATTCTCATCCCGGCCGCTTCACACTGTGTTCCACGACCAGGGCGGAACCCGCACTGCTCCTTCTGGATCCGAAGTTCAACTATAAGCCGGACTCTCTTCTCCAGTACCCCTGCATAGACCTTACCAGGGAGGCTGAGGAGTGTTCCCCTGTAGTTGGAACACACCCTCCGGTCCCCTTTTTTAAAAAGAGGCACCACCACCCCAGTCTGCCAATCCAGTGGCACCGCCCCCGATGTCCACGCAATGTTGAAAAGGCGTGTCAGCCAAGACAGCCCCACAACATCCAGAGCCTTGAGGAACTCAGGGCGGATCTCATCCACCCCTGAAGCCTTGCCACCAAGGAGCTTCTTAACTACCTTAGCAACTTCGGCCTCAGTAATGGACAAGCCTATTCCCATGTCCCCAGACTCTGCCTCCTCACTGGAGAACATGTCGGTGGGATTGAGAAGGTCCTCAAAGTATTCCTTCCACCGCCCAATGACGTCTTCAGTCGAAGTCAGCAGCACACCATCTCCACTATATACAGTGCTAGTAGCACACTGCTTTCCCCTTCTGAGTCGCCTGACGGTTTGCCAGAATCTTTTCGGAGCCGACTTAAAGTCACTTTCCAAGGCCTCACCAAACTCCTCCCATACACGGGTTTTTGCCTTGGCAACGACTGAAGCCGCAGATCGCTTGGCCTGTCGATACCTGCCAGCTGCCTCTGGTGTCCCACAGGCCAACCATACCCGGTAGGACTCCTTCTTCAGCTTGACGGCATCTCTCACCTGGGGTGTCCACCACCGGGTTCGAGGATTACCGCCCCGACAGGCACCAACTACCTTACGGCCACAGCTACAGTCAGCCGCTTCAACAATGGAGGAACGGAACATGGACCATTCTGAGTCTATGTCCCCCACCTCCCCCGATATCTGGTCAAAGTTCTGACGGAGGTGTGAGTTGAAGATCAATCTGACAGGTTCTTCTGCCAGACGTTCCCAGCAAACCCTCACTATACGTTTGGGCTTGCCTGGTCTGACCGGCATCTTCCCCCACCACCTGATCCAACTCACCACCAGGTGGTGATCAGTTGACAGCTCAGCTCCTCTCTTTACCCGAGTGTCCAAAACACATGACCGCAAGTCCGATGACACGACTACAAAGTCAATCATTGAACTGCGGCCTAGGGTGTCCTGGTGCTATGTGCACTTATGGACATCCTTGTGTTCAAACATGGTGTTCGTGATGGACAAACTGTGGTTTGCACAGAAGTCCAAAAACTGAACACCACTCGGGTTCAGATCAGAGAGGCCATTCCTCCCAATCACACCCCTCCAGGTCTCACTGTCATTGCCCACGTGAGCGTTAAAGTCCCCCAGTAGGACAATAGAGTCTCCAGGAGGAGCACTTTCAAGCACCCTTTCCAAGGACTCTAAGAAGGCTGGGTACTCTGAACTGCTGTTCGGTGCATAAGCACAGACAGCAGTCAGGACCCGTTCCCCAACCCGAAGGCGTAGGGAAGGTACCCTCTTGTCCACCGGAGAAAACCCCAACATACAGGCACCGAGTCGAGGGGCTATGAGAAAGCCCACACCTGCCCGCCTCCTCTCACCATGGGCAACTCCAGAAAAGAATAAAGTCCAGCCCCTCTCAAGGAGATTGGACCCAGAGCCCAAGCTGTTTGTTGAGGTGAGCCCGACTATATCTAGCCGGTATCTCTCAACCTCGCACACCAACTCAGGCTCCTTCCCCGCCAGTGAGGTAACGTTCCAAGTTCCAAAAGCCAGTTTCAGCAACCGAGGATCAGAACGCCAAGGCCAACGCCTTCGGACACTGCCCGATCCACAAAGCACCAAACCCCTACTACTGCCCCTCCCATTGGTGGTGGGTCGATGGGAGGGGGGACTCATGTAACTCCTTCGGGCTGGGCCCGGCCGGGCACCATGAGTAAATGCCCGGCCACCAGACGCTCGCTGGCGAGCCCCTCCCCCAGGCCTGGCTCCAGGGTGGGGCCCCGGTAACCCTGTACCAGGCAGGGTACACAAGTCCCGTTTTTGTGACTTCATAGGGGTTATTATGGATCACACTTTGTCTGACCTGTCACCTAGGACCAGTTTTCCATGGGAGACCCTACCAGGAGCTTTTGCTCCAGACAACATAGCTCCTAGGATCATTCAAGCACGCAAACCCCTCCACCACGATAAGGTGGTGATCCATGGAGAGGACATATGAATACATATGGGATATTATTATACATACGTAGATGCTTCCATATACAGACGTATGTAAAAGTTTGGTCTAATTGTGTGTCACTGTAGAGGATGTATAAATTATTTACTTCAATAACTTATTTAATCAACAACATGGCCTTTGACCAAACTTTTGCAGTATACAACTGTATTTAACTATATCAAAGTTGGATCAGCCTGTAGTGTGCTTTTCCACTTTAATTTTGTGTGTGACTCCAAATCCAGGCCTCCATTGGTTAATAAATTTGATTTCCATTGATGATTGTTGTGTGATTTTGTTGTCAGCACATTCAACTTTGTACAGAACAAAGTATTCAATGAGAATATTTCATTCATTCAGATCTAGGATGTGTTATTTGAGTGTTGCCTTTATTTTTTTGAGCAGTGTATATATATATATATATATATATATATATATATATATATATATATATATATATATATATATATATATGGGATGGCATTCAGGTGAGTGACCATCCTGTTTTATTTAAAGAAGCAGGGATCTAACACAGTCTGATCTTCACAACACATCTTTGTATCACGGCATGAACAGGGGAGATTCCTGAGGACCTCAGAAGAAGAGCTGTTGATGCTCTTCAGGCTGGAAAAGGTTATAGGCTGGAAAAGGTTATCTCTAAAGAGTTTGGACTCCATCAATCACAGTCAGAACGACTGTGTACAAATGGAGGAAATTTAAAATCTTACGCTCCCCAGGCGTGGACAACCAGCAAAGACCACACCAAGAGCAACGGTGTGTAATAGTCTGCGAGGTCACCAAGGAAGCCAAGCTAACTTCTTAGCAATTAAAGGCCTCACAGTGGATAATGTTAGTGTTCATGAGTCCATCACCGGACAACAATGGTGTTCATGGTAGGATAGAAGGCCGCTGCTCTCGAAAAATAACAGTGCTGCTCTTTGCAGTTTATCAAAGATCACATGGATATACCAGAAGGCTATTGGAACAATCTTTTGTGGATGAATGAGACCAAAATAGATCTTTTTGGTTTAAATAAGAAATGTTACCTCTGCAGGAAGGACAGCACTGCATCTGTGAAACATGGTGGTGGTAGTATCGTGGTTTGGGCCTGTTTTGCTGCATCTGGGCCAGAACAGCCTGCTGTCATTGATGGAAGAATGAACTCTGAATTATACCAGTGAATTCTAAAGGAAAATGTCTGGACATCTGTCCGTGAGCTAATCCTCAAGAGAACGTGGGTCATGCGGCAAGACAGCGAGCCTAAACACACAAGTCGTTCTACCAAAGAGGTTAATGTTTTGGAATGAAGTCAAAGTCCTGACCCTAATCCTGTAGAAATGTTGTGGAAGGACCTGAAGCAGCAGTTCATGGGAGGAAACCCACCAACATAACAGAGCTGAAGCTGTTTTGTACAACACATTTAACCCAATGCAGACTAAGTGGAGGTTTCAAATCATGCAGTTTGTTCTAGACTTCATTTAAACTAGTCATTTTCAGGTATGGTCCAGAAAACCCAATGAATCCAATAGATTAGATTCGATTAAGTGACCCTTATTAGCCCCACAACGGGGAAATTTCACCTCCGCAATCAAACCTATCCGTGTAGTGAAATACACACATACACACTAGTGAACACACACACTAGGGGACAGTGAGCACACTTGCCCAGAGCAGTGAGCAGCCCTGTCTGCAGTTGGGGGTTGGGTGTCTTGGCAAGGGCACCTCAGTCATGTACTGTTGTGCTCAGGAGATTGAACCAGCAGCCTTCCGGTCACAGGGCTGGTTCCCAATATCCGATTAACATGATTTTTTCAGGAAAGTATAAATCCATCAAAATTTTAGCCTCTTGGCTTGTAGTCGCTATGGCGATGCTTCCGCTTCTCCTCCCTCTCTTCTGACCTTCATCTGCTTTCTTCTCCTCCTCTCCTCCTCTTCCTTGCTCCTCTTTTTGCTGGTGTTTAGGGAGCTGCTCTGTTACCTATTAATAACTGTCCTCAAACACACAGGCAGCCTTCATTTGTCTCAGTGCAGTCACACACATACTCACTCTCTTTCTCTCTCTCTTTCTCTCTCTCTCTCTTTCTCTCTCTGTCTCTCTCTTTTCTCTCATTCTCTCTCTCTGTCTCTCTCTCCCTCTTTTTTCTCTCTCCCTCTGTCTCTTTCTCTTTCTCATTCTTTTCTCTATTTCCCTTCATCTCTTTCACTCTATCTCTCTCTCTCTCTTTCTCTCCTTCTCTGTCTGTCTCTCTTTCCTCTCTCTCTCTCTGTCTCTCTCCCTCTCTTTTCTTTCTCCCTCTGTCTCTTTTTCTTTCTCAATCTTTTCTCTATTTCCCTTCATCTCTTTCACTCTTTCTCTCTCTCTCTTTTCTCTCCCTCTGTCTCTTTCTCTCTCCTCTCTCTGTTCCTTCCTCTCTCTTTCACTCTCTCTCCCTCTCTTTTCTTTCTTTCCCTTTATCTCTTTCTCGCTCCTCATTCTTTTCTCTCCCCCTCTTTTCTCTCCCCACTTTCTCTCCCACCGTCCTCTGTCCTGCTCTCTCTTAACTGTTTCTCTTTCTTGCTCTTTTCTCTCTCTCTTGTCCCTCTCGCTCTTTTCTCTCTCTGTCTGTCTCTCTCTGTCCCTCTCTTTCCTCTCTCTCCCTCTCTTTTCTCTCTTTCTCCCTCTCTTTTCTCTCTTTCTCTCTCTCTGTCTCTCTCTCTCTCTCTATAGGCCAACCTGAGGAAGTTTATGGACTGCATTCAAAATCACCAGTTAGAGAAAATCTTCAAAATGTTGGATCGAGGGCTGGACCCCAACTATCACGATCCAGACACAGGGGGTATGACTACACACACACACACACACACACACACACCTTGGAGGACATAGTGTATTCCTGCGTTCAGTTTGTCCCACTAAATCGCTTGGTTTGCTTAGTCTGCTGCTTGGTCAGCTGTTTGTCGCTCCTAAATGCTTCCATTTCACTCTGATGGCACTTAAAGTTGTCTAGGGCAGATCTAGCAGGGTAAGAATTTCCCAACTGACTTATGGCAAAAGAGCACTACAAAAAAATGTATCTGGGCAAGAGAAATTACCTTAAATGTACTCTAAACATTGAATATTACACATTTTGAGATGGTTGTGGGAATATTATAAGAATATTTGGCCTTTTTGTCTTTATTTTGAGTATTTTTATGAGCAAAATGATCTTAATATTCTGGCAGATAATTTGATGTGTTGCAAGCATATTTGTTAAAATAAGTAAATTTTTTGCCAATGTGTATATATATATATATATATATATATATATATATATATTTATATGGAATAAACATTGGTATATATACAATCTTATTGTCTTATTATCTTATTGTCATGTGTCATGCACTCCCCAGTCAATATAGACCCATTGTGCCAAACACAAGGCTTGCAGGCCAAGTCAGGCCCATGACACAGTCCTATTCGGCCAGCAGAATTCTCTATTATTATGAACCCATTTCTCCCAGAGATACACTACAATCCCCAGCAAGCACTGCAACATATTGTGTGTTCTGTAAAAGTTAATAAAATAAAAAGAAGATAAATAAAAGCACAGCACTGCAAAAGCACACACTAACACATGTACATTTACATTTACGGCATTTATCAGACGCTCTTATCCAGAGCGACTCACAAGACGTGCTTTTTCTATCTAGAGAAAGTATCTTTGCTAGCTACCAATAGGTTAAAGAAAAAGAGAGTCCTGAGCTCAGATACTGCTAGAAACAAAATCACTGTAGATACCCAGAAAAAAGGAACAGAGTTGAACACAGAACTATGTGCCATACAGTGCAATACAATACAATACAAATAAACTAAAATGCAATCCAATAAAATATAATATATAAGTGCAGCACAATATATTGCAAACAATACTTGCAACACACCACCACCACCACGTCAGTGTTACTGCAGTGCTGAGAATGACCCACCACCCAAATAGTACCTGCTCTGTGAGGGTCCATGGGGGTCCTGATCACTGAAGAACAGGGTAAAAGGGGGCTAACAAAGTATGCAGGCTCTTTAAGGAAGGCAGTGTCCTGTGTATGTACCACCAGTGTTACGTTTGTCCTAGTTTGTGGTTCTCTTGGCTTTAGCTTCTTTCATCAGACCTGTTTCTGCCCGTCTGCCCTTTAACACAGTCAATCGCATTGATTTTCCTCTGTACAGTACAGGAGCTACAGTACTGTGTTCATGGCCTTTATGGATGTTTGTGCTGAGAGAGAACGACGTTAGGATGGTGTATGATATCGACGAGCGCTCCTGTTCACCGCACAGCTCTGTGAATCAGACCAGCTCTGTTGATGTGCTTGTTTACACGATTATCAATATCATATATCAGTTTACAGAGTGCACCAGCCAGTTAGTGATCAATACACTAATATTACATCACTGAGGAAAGAGATCACCTCTTAATCTCAGGTTCTTCTCCTACACCCCGGAAAATGATGGGTCTTCAAGGGTTCTTTAGTAAAGAAAATGGTTCTATATAGAACCATGAACACTCAAAGAACTCTGTGCAAGATTTAATGGTTCTTTTCATGGTGAAATCGTTCTTCGGATTGATGAAGAATGTGTCATATATTTTTGAAAAGGGTTCTATACAGCACCAAGGGTTCTTCTATTGTTATGATGCCATGCTTGTACTAGTAGAAGAACCTTTTTGGTGCCAAACATGGTTCTTTGCATGGTGAAATGGTTCTTCAGATTGATGAGGAATGTGTTATGTTTGTTTCTGTATAGAACCTTTTTGAAAAGGGTTCTATATAGTACCAAAAAGGCTTCTTCTATTGCTCTGATGGCAAGCTTATAATAAAAGAAGAACCTTTTTTGATACCATACGGAACCATTTTCAAAAAGGTTCTATATAAAATCACATATTCTGTTTTTAACTAAAGAACCCTTGAAGAACCATTTGGAAGAGTGTAGAACCATTTAAATACTTGTGTGGAAATGGTTCTTCAGATTAATGAGGAATGTGTCATATATGGTTCTGTATAGAACTTTTTTTGAAAAGGGTTCTTTTATTGTTATAGTGTCAAGCTT
This sequence comes from Pygocentrus nattereri, assembly GCF_015220715.1. Classification (NCBI taxonomy): domain Eukaryota; kingdom Metazoa; phylum Chordata; class Actinopteri; order Characiformes; family Serrasalmidae; genus Pygocentrus; species Pygocentrus nattereri. The sequence continues at coordinate 24,736,625 of NC_051217.1, read as the reverse complement.
GTAGACAATAGAACAACCTTTTCTGGTGCTATATAGAACAGTTTTCAAAAAGATTCTACATAGAACCATATACAACACATTCTCCATCAATCTGATGAACAATTTGATGATTTAAAGAACCCTTTTCACCATGCACAAAGTTCTTTCAGTGTTCACGGTTCTATATAGAACCATTTTCTTTACTAAAGAACCCCTGAAGAACCATTGCATCTATGCTCAATGTCCATTTTATCAGCTCCACTTACTGTATAGGTGCACTTTGTAGTTCTACAGTTACAGACTGTAGTCCATCTGTTTCTCTGATACTTTGTTACCCTGTTCTTCAGTGGTCAGGACCTCCATGGACCCTCACAGAGCAGGTACTATTTGGGTGGTGGATCATTCTCAGCACTGCAGTAACACTAACGTGTTGGTGGTGTGTTGGCATGTGTTGTGCTGATCTGAGTGGATCAGATGCAGCAGTGCTGCTGGAGTTTTTAAACTCTGTGTCCACTCTCTGTCCAGTGTATTAGACACTCCTACCTTGTCGGTCCACCTTGTAGATGTAAAGCCAGAGACGATAGCTCATCTGCTGCTGCTGTTGGTCATCCTCTAGTCCTTCATCAGTGGTCACAGGACACTGCCCACAGTGTTGGCTGGATATTTTTGGTTGGTGGACTATTCTCAGTCCAGCAGAGACACTGAGGTGTTTAAAACTCCAGCAGCACTGCTGTGTCTGATCCACTCAGACCAGCACAACACACACTAAAACACAACGACCACGTCAGTGTTACTGCAGTGCTGAGAATGATCCACCACCCAAATAGTACCTGCTCTGTGAGGGTCCATGGGGGTCCTGACCACTGAAGAACAGGGTAACAAAGTATCAGAGAAACAGATGGACTACAGTCTGTAACTGTAGAACTACAAAGTGCAGCTATACAGTAAGTGGAGCTGATAAAATGGATGATGAGTGTAGAAACAAGGAGGTGGTCAGAATGTTATGTCTGATGTTACGTCCTCTGTGTTTGATAATATATTTACATTACATTGAACTCTGCTAGCGGGTGATCTAGGACACTGCTGGCTTTCTTGGTGTGAAATGTTTTATAATGAAAGCACAGCTGCACTGAGAAATCATTACCACAGGAGAGCTGAACTTAAAGGGTTAATATTTGCAAATAAACCATTAAATGCTAATCATAAATCATAGAAAGCTAAAGGCCTGCCTGCCAATAGGGTCATGTGTAGTGAATCTCTCAACACTTATTATTTCATGAAGTGTTTAATAAATTGGATTTTATAAAATGCTGGTTTGATTTAATGAGCTGAAAGCTGAGCGGTCTGGCCTGCAGCTCGACTCCTGAGTGAATTAACAGGAGCTGTGCTCGCTCAGTTCGCCCAATTCATCCTTGTTGACACACACTGCCAATCTGAGAGGTTAAAAGCTGTGGAGGGTGTCGTTTACCTGCTCATTCATAATAGAGTGCATGACAGAGGAGCTTTTTCAGGCTGTTGAGGCTGTTCTCCCTCTAAAAGCTGCTGTAATAGCAGGTTATTTCCACACTGACAGATATTCTGCGTGCTCAGAGATAATTGTCCATCTCTGCCCACTCGCAGCTCAGCTGCTTCTCTGAAATCAATGTAATCTGACAGATATAGAATAAAGTGCCAATAAAGTGAAAAGAAAAGAGAAAAACAGAAAAGAGGAAAAACCTCTTTAAAGCCTCACTGGAGCATCAGAGTGGGTAATGACAGGTTGCACATAAATCATATGGGATGTATGATCACATACAGATACTTACATATATATCATAAATGAGGGATATATTATTATCACATAGCTGTAAATACATATTATTGTCACACACACACACATTATATATATATATGAAGACGTTATTTCTATAACACTTATACAATGAATGGGGATATATTAATATTACATATGTATGTAATTCATGCAGATCCGTGTTTGTGTGTTCTGTGCAGAGAGTCCTCTGACGTTTGCGGCTCACCTGGAGAACGCGGTGGAGATGATTAAAGCGCTAAAGAACGGAGGAGCTCACCTGGACTTCAGAGCTAAAGACGGCATGACCGCTCTGCACAAAGCAGCTCGGTCCAAAAACAACACCACATTGACGGTACAGAGAGAGAGAGAGAAAGAGAGAGAGAAATAGAGATAGAGAGAGAGAGAGACAGAGGGAGAGGGAGAGAGACAGAGGTAGAGAGAGAGAGGGAGAGAGAGACAGTGAGAGAGATGGAGAGAGACAGAGAGAGAGACAGAGGCAGACAGTGTGAGAGACAGAGAGAGTAAGGGATAGAGAGAGTTAGAAAGAGAGAGACAGTGGGAGAGACAGACAGAGAGAGAAAGAGAGAGAGGGGTAGAGACAGAGAGAGTTAGTGAGAGAGACAGTGAGAGAGACAGAGAGACAGTGAGAGACAGACAGTGAGAGAGAGAGTTGGAGAGAGAGAGTTGGAGAGAGAGAGAGAGAGAGACAGACACAGTGAGAGAGACAGAGAGAGAGAGAGAGAGTTAGACCGAGAGTGAGTTAGAGAGTGAGTGAGTGAGTGAAAGGGAGAGAGTGAGAGAGAGAGTGAGAGAGAGTTAGAGAGAGAGTTAGAGAGAGAGCGAGAGACAGTGGGAGAGACAGACAGAGAGAGAGAGAGAGGGGTAGAGACAGAGAGAGTTAGTGAGACAGACAGTGAGAGAGAGACAGAAAGAGTTGGAGAGAGAGAGAGCGAGAGAGAGAGACAGACACAGTGAGAGAGACAGAGAGAGAGACAGACACAGTGAGAGAGACAGAGATGGAGAGAGAGAGTTAGAGAGAGAGAGAGTTAGACAGAGAGAGTTAGACAGAGTGAGTTAGAGAGTGAGTGAGTGAAAGGGAGAGAGTGAGAGAGAGAGTGAGAGAGAGAGTGAGAGAGAGTTAGAGAGAGAGTTAGAGAGAGAGTTAGAGAGAGAGCAAGAGACAGTGGGAGTGACAGACAGAGAGGGGTAGAGACAGAGAGAGTTAGTGAGAGAGACAGAAAGAGAGAGAGTTGGAGAGAGAGAGAGTTAGAGAGAGAGTTAGAGAGAGACAGAGAGAGAGAGAGAGAGAGTTAGACAGAGAGTGAGTTAGAGAGTGAGTGAGTGAGTGAAAGGGAGAGAGTGAGAGAGAGTTAGAGAGAGAGTAAGAGAGAGAGCGAGAGAGAGAGAGAGAAAGGGAGAGAGCGGGAGGTCAGATTGATGGAGAGAAAATAACAGGTGGAGGATGCAGTGGTTTGTTTTTGTTGTATTTGCTCAGGCATTTCAGAAACTTTGGTCTTATTATGTTGAATATATGCTGCGTTACACAGGTTATACAGTAACCCACAGTAGGCTATACAGTAACCTGCAGTAGGTTATACAGTAACCCACTGTAGGCTATACAGTAACCCACTGTAGGCTATACAGTAACCTGCAGTAGGTTATACAGTAACCCACTGTAGGCTATACAGTAACCCACTGTAGGCTATACAGTAACCTGCAGTAGGTTATACAGTAACCCACTGTAGGCTATACAGTAACCCACTGTAGGCTATACAGTAACCTGCAGTAGGTTATACAGTAACCCACAGTAGGTTTTACAGTAACCCACTGTAGGCTATACAGTAACCCACTGTAGGCTATACAGTAACCTGCAGTAGGTTATACAGTAACCCACTGTAGGCTATACAGTAACCCACTGTAGGCTATACAGTAACCTGCAGTAGGTTATACAGTAACCCACAGTAGGTTTTACAGTAACCCACTGTAGGCTATACAGTAACCCACTGTAGGTTATACAGTAACCCACTGTAGGCTATACAGTAACCTGCAGTAGGTTATACAGTAACCCACTGTAGGCTATACAGTAACCCACTGTAGGCTATACAGTAACCTGCAGTAGGTTATACAATAACCCACAGTAGGTTTTACAGTAACCCACTGTAGGCTATACAGTAACCCACTGTAGGCTATACAGTAACCCACAGTAGGTTTTACAGTAATGCACAGTAGGTTATACAGTAACGCACAGTAGGCTGTACAGTAACGCACAGTAGGTTATATAGTAAGCCACAGTAGGCTATACAGTAACCCACAGAAGGTTATACAGTAACGCACAGTAGGCTATACAGTAACGCACAGTAGGCTATACAGTTATCCACAGTAGGTTATACAGTAACCCACTGTAGGTTATACAGTAACCCACTGTAGGTTATACAGTAAAGCACAGTGGGTTATACAGTAACCCACTGTAGGCTATGCAGTAACCCCCAGTAGGTTATACAGTAATGCACGGTAGGTTATACAGTAACCCATAGTATACAGTATACAGGCTATACAGTAACGCACAGTAAGTTATACAGTAACCCACTGTAGGTTATACAGTAACCCACTGTAGGTTATACAGTAAAGCACAGTGGGTTATACAGTAACCCACTGTAGGCTATGCAGTAACCCCCAGTAGGTTATACAGTAATGCACGGTAGGTTATACAGTAACCCATAGTAGGTTATACAGTAACCTGATAAAATTACTGTGATTTTATCACAGGAAGAGTGTTTTTAGGCACAACATGAAGCAGAGGATCAATCTCAAATGGTTCCCTGCTCCCTGCATTGTGCACTACGTAGGAATTTAAATACTGGATCCTGCAGCCCAACAGAGCAAAATATCACTAGAAATGGTCTTTTGGGATTCGTCCGCGTTCAGACTCGACAGGCAGTGCAGTATTTAACATTTAACAACAGAAGCTAGAATCTCTGAACTTAATGCTACACAGCTCACTATTTAGGGAGTATGGAGCCATTTGGGACTGGATCTGACGCGACTTCTGACTGGAACACGGACGTTTGAATCATGTAAGACATTCAGTGACGTTCTTTAGACTTTTATTCTGTCATTTTTCAGTGAATCATATCGTTAGTACTTTCATTCAAGCCTGTGATGTTAATGATGGAGGTGTTTACACTGTTGGCTCTTTTAGCCTGTTAGTTAGCTGACCAGCCCAGTTCAAGTTAAGAAAATAAGCCCCTCAATTTAAAAAGAACCGGGTTCTTACTTCATCAGTTCACTCAGTGCTCGGTTTGATCAGGGTTAGAGTCAGAGATTAATCCATTAACAGCAGAAGGGTTTTCCGTGTCATGGCGCCGTGATACAGAGTTGGCAGTTGCTGTGTTGGCTTCTAATGCAGCTCAGCCAATCAGATTTTAGGACCAGAACTGTACATTAAATAAATTATATGTTATATCACATTATATATTTGGGCACCATAAATCACAGTGTTTGTTTAGTGCTTCTGTGCTGCCAGTCTGGATGGATCAGGCTGAACTCCACTGAGTTGTTCACTGTGTCATATTGAACCAAATTCTGAAATATCTGAATCATTACAGTCCACCTGTCCTGTACATGTCATGTGATATAAATATGTTATATAATATCTCTGACAAAAGTCAGAGAACTCCTTCATTTGTTTAATTTCCAGTCAAAACAGCCATTACACACAAGTTATTCATTTTGTCAAGACACATTTAGGTACCCCTTTGTTTGGATAGATGCTTTGTAGAAGCAGAAGTTACATTCATCTGAATATCTACTAAAAAAACCTAAACCCACCCTAGTCCAAAGCCTAACTCCAACCCCACCACTGTTTAGCGTCAGAGCTTCAACAGATAGTTTATTAACAATTTGAACATCTGTGGAGAATCTATAGGGGACCATAGTGGACTATCCAAATAAAGTGAGACCAACATTTGATTAGATATATTATAAACCACTGATTCAAAAAAATGAAAAAAGAGAAAATGTGGCTCCTAACAATCACCTGGAAGAGCTGGTCAACCCCAAAACTGCCCCATTATATAAACAGCACTGAAATCTTTCATCTCTGAGAGAGAGGAGAAAATCAAGCTGCTTCAGATCTGAAAACATCCACAAGTGTTTCTGTCCATCCTTCCACTGTGAGAAGACCACTCAGCGCTGTGGGTCTAAAAGGATGTGTAGCTGATCAAGAAGAACCTCACCGAGAAAAGGAGACGGACACATCAAAGAAAGAAGCTGAACGATGGACGGACCACCCCAGAGTCCAGTCCTCAGCACTACTGAATGGGTTTGATTACTTCAGAAAATCATCAACCAGCTTCTAAGGCTGAAAAGTGAATCTCCTGAAAAGAGTGGCGGCTGTAATGAAAGTAAAGAGTGACTCACTCACAGTGGTGAACTACACAAATCCTGTACTTGAGTTAAAGTAGAGACACTCAAGGTAAAATATTTCTCCAGGAAAAAGTAAAAGTTCTTCCCTTTAGACCTCCACTTGAGTAAAAGTACTAAAGTATTTACCTTCAAATGTACTGAAGTATCAAAAGTAAAAGTACTAAAAGATTAATTAACTTAATGCTACCTAGTTCCAAGTTACTATTAATAATAAAAAATAATAAAAAACAGCTCTGAACAAAGTGACCGCTGTGCCCTGATTGGTGCTCTTGCTTTGTGCTTCTTTTGTTTTGTTACGTTTTTATACACGGAAACCAAAAGGAACGACAGATTTCTCAAAATGTAGTGGAGGAAAAAGTCAGATATTAGACCTTGAAATGTAGTGTGGTGAAAGTAAAAAGTCACCCAGAGTGGAAAAACTTCAGATACACGAAAAAATTCTTAAGTACAGAAACCAATTACATTTACTAGTTACTGTCCACTCAAACAGTTGGTATTATTTTTCTTGATGCTGAAAAGTGAAAACTTGTGATCAGTGGCTGCTTTGACTGTAAGTTAAATAAATGAAAGGGGTCTCTGAATTTTGCACAACACTGTGTATAATATATATACAGGTTTATAACGGCGTCCTCTCTCTGTGACTAGACTCTACTGGAGTTGGGTGCGTCTCCAGACTATAAGGACAGCCGCGGGCTGACCGCTCTCTACCACACGGCCATGGTGGGGGGTGACCCGGCCTGCTGCGAGCTCCTGCTGCGTGAACACGCCTCTGTCTGCTGCCAGGACGAGAACGGTTGGCACGAGGTCCACCAGGTGACCCCTGACCCCTCTCCCGTCACATCTCTCTCTGAACTTTTGCGGCCTGTGCCCTCTGACATTCAGATTGACCTTGAGTCAGCTTAGACCTCTGATATTTCCGCACAGTCAGCTCTGATATTTGTTCAAGCCTCATTATTAAAGGGCCAATATCATAGAAAATCTAATTTTACACTTTTTTCAAAATGGAGCAGCTGTCTGTACAGCCCTTATATGGAGACTGCGCTACAAAACCAGCCCGCATCAAACACAGGATAGTTATAATGTTACACCACACATTCCCTTATGACTGCTTACTCAGCCTACATCAGTTTAGCTCCACCCATTCAGCCTAGTGCAGTTTAGCCCCACCCATTCAGCCTAATTAAAAAGGGATAAAGAGAGATTGGAAAACATGGCACAATAAACTGGCTGACTATCTTTATTCTCACAAAGCCATACAAAACTTATTTATACTCCAATACTACAAACCTTTTAAACATAGTACATGATTGCTTACCTCACAATTAACTAACTACTATAATGACAGACAGAATAACATATTTTACAGCACAAGCATAGACGTCTAGAGCTGACAGGTCAGGGTAAATGTGTGTATTTTTGTATTACAGAAGCAAATCTGATTTTAATTTTATCTTATATTACAGCATCTTATCTCCAGTTAGAAAATCTTAACCTACTCCATTGAAACCAACAATCAGCTGTCATGTTTGTCACGGAGCAGCCAACCATGAGCACACAGCTGAAACGTAAACATGTAATCAAAATAGAAGTTAGGACCCTGTTGGGATTCATCCTAAAGTTAGGACAGGATGTAGGAGGTTTAGTCTAGTTAGGATGTTTTATGTGATGTTGTTTTCTAATCTGGAGTTAATGATGAGATTATGAAGGGAGGAGCTGATATTCTGGAACAGCTACTGAAGTAAATTCAGTCCATAGTGAAGATTTGAGAGTTACTGTATTACGGTTCCTGCTGCAGAATCACCATGTAAGACTTAAACCTTGTTTACTCACCAGCATTAAGCATAATGCTACCTAGTTAGATAGTGCACTAGGAGCTGGCTATAGTTAGGAGCAGCTGTGGGAGGGGGAAAGTATTTAATTCATATTTTATTTATGTTAATATTTTATCAAAAAGATGACCGTCAACAATGACCATACGTTTTGCAATGCATTCACTGGCAAAGGAGTGACATATGCAACAAATCAGCTGGTCTGTTTTCTTTTGTCTACTATTACTGCTGTCCTTTTCATGTCCATTGTCCTTTAGTATGGCCTTCTCCAGCCCCAATTTTGCCCTGACACACAAAAAACAACAACATTAAAAGCTCAGTAAACAACCACCATCTGAGTAAACAAATACCATGTCAAAAACAAATGTCATCTGTGCTAGACGTCGCCGCTTCTGTTCCCAGCATTTTTTCAACAGTCAAAATCATCTCTTTTTAAAAAACATCATGCTTACACTAGTTTATTTAAATTACTAACGTTATTTTACTGTTTAAAAAAATGTGAACTACTTTCAGCTGGGTTTTTATGCATATAAGGTGCTATATAAATAACATTATTATTGTTATTATTATGAGTCACCTTACTATTAATATTTCTTGTTGTAAATCCATCTGTACAGCATATCCGGACACATATCCGCAGCTCTTTTGTCTTCTTAACTTTTTAAAAACAGGCTCTCATAAAAGAACTTTGACTGCCACTTCGATATGCTGATATTTGATTATTATGAATATTTCAGGTTTCTATTATTGCTGAAATGGTCTGTCTGGACTGATGAATGTGTCACATCTTTTCTGTACGGTTGATGAATGCGTCCTAGAGTGGAGCTGAAAGCCTGTCAGTTTGAAAAATGAGAAGCTGAACACTGTACACATCAAACTCACACTGACATCTAGTGGTTCGATTCTGTTACTGCAACACTGACGTGCCATCTCATCAGAATCAGAGTCCAGTTTATTCACCATAAACCAACAAAAATAACACGAAAAAGAAAAAAATCTAATAAAATTAATATCCAGAATGAAGTTCCAATTAAATAAACATCTATAATGAAGTTCTAGTAAAATTAATATCCAGAACGAAGTTCCAATGAAATGAACATCTATAATGAAGTTCTAGTAAAATTAATATCCAGAATGAAGTTCTAATAAAATTAATATCCAGAATGAAGTCCTAATTAAGTTAACATCTATAATGAAGTTCTAATGAAATTGAGTTGAATATCTGCAGTAGTTAGAGGCCTACGTGGGCATGAAAGTGAAGCTGACCTCTACCCACCACCCAGAGACTCGACCAGGCCCGACTGGTAGTGCTCAGTTTGAAACCAGAGCCCGACCCGAACCCACTGGTATGGTTCCTCTCACTAATGCTGCTTTAGGCAAGCTTGAAAACTTCTTCTGGAGCTGTTTTTGAATGCAGCTGTAGACTAAATTAATTACACAAAAAACACTCAGCAGAAAACAAAGAAGTTAGAAGTGAACAATTGGCCCAAACCTGGCCCAAACCCAGTATTTTGTCAGGCTTGGTTCTTGAAGCAGACCTCTGAGATGGTACAGAGCTGACTGAGCTGATAATACATTCAGCATTAAAGCTGCATTGTAATCTGCTCTCCCTTATTGTTCTGTGTTGTGTTTGTGTATTACAGGCCTGTAGACACGGCCACGTTCAGCACCTGGAGCATCTGCTGTTCTACGGAGCGGATATGAGCGCCCAGAATGCCTCAGGAAACACTGCCCTACACATCTGTGCCCTTTACAACCAGGTAGAAGCCACTGGATATACTGTGTAGAGAAAACTCTTTTATCTACTCATTTCCAGTCAAAACAGGCATTAAGTACAAGTTATTGAGTTTACTGTGTCAGAAAAATTACATATTTGGCAGAAAATCACACAAAACCTCAACAACTAAACTGCGTCAGTGCGTCTCTCTACCTTTATTACAGCGTCCATTCTTTTCAGGAACCTCACTTTCAGCTCCTCAAAGAATCTGCAGACACGCCTCCAAAGCTCAGTCTTAGAAGCTGGTTGATGATTTTCTAAAGTAATCAAATCCATTTAGTGGTGTTGTAGTCTGGACTCTGGGCTGGTCAGTCCACCGTTCAGCTTCTTTGTTTGGTGTATCCGTCTCCTTTTCTCAATGAGGTTCTTCTTGATCAGCTACACATCCTTTCAGACCCACAGTGCTGAGTGGTCTTCTCACAGTGGAAGGATGGACAGAAACACCTGTAGATGTTTTCAGATCTGAAGCAGCTTGATTTTCTCCTCTCTCTCAAAGATCAAAGCTTTCAGTGCTGTTTATCTGATGCGGGCAGTTCTGGGTTCTACCAGCTCTTCCAGGGGGTTGTTAGGAGACACATTTTCTCTAGAGCTTTTAATCAGCTTTTAACCTCAGTTTTGGGAAATCCTGTTGTTGCACCCTGACTTTCACCTTCTTAATGCAAGTGGATTATTTCATATCTCATATCTGAAAAATGAAGAACTTGTACTTGGATGGATGTTTTGACTGGAAGTGAAGGATGCTCTCTGTATGGAACTGCACAGTGTGTCTGAGTGTGTTTCGTGCTCTAACAGTGTGTGTTCTGCAGGATAACTGTGCTCGTGTGCTGTTGGTGCGAGGAGCTGATAAAGAGGTCAAAAACTACAACAGCCAGAGTCCATTCCAGGTACATGTCATTCCTACTCTCTTTCTCATTCCTCCAGTTTCTTGCTGTATTACTGTACAACTGAAGAATGTGTAGTGAGGACAACTCACGCTCAGTAATGTCTTCAAAGTTTGTCAGACACTAGAGGGTGCTCCTGAGAGAACATTTGTGCTAAACTGTGAGGTGTGAGTGGTTAATCCTTCAACACAGAACAGCAACAGTTGCACTGCATTGCAAACTCATTTAGAACTTGATGGCAGCAACACATCTCAAAAAAGTTGGGACAGGGCCATGTCCACCACTGTGTAGCATCCTCTGTGGGCCTATGAGATTTGGAAATCATTGCATTCTGTTTTTATTTATACTTGTTTACATTTTAAACAGCAGCCCAACTTTTGTGAAATTGGGGCTATATAATATAAGACTAGGCTATTCTGGCTCTCAGTGCATGGAGTAAGGAGGTTTGGTTGTGCTGTTCAGTGTGACATATTTTTTATGTCTGTTTTAAAAGGCCAGCAACATTGACACTGTCATATCAGGAGCTCTCCTCACTCCAAACCACTAATCACCTCCCAAATATTTCTGATGGACTTTTTACGGAGTACATCAACAGATGGGCGATGCATCTACAGCAGCGGCGCTGCCTTGTGATCGATTAGGTCTCTTCAGCACGTGAATGAAAAAAAATTGTAAAAACTTTCAAAGGGGCTAAAACAAAAAGTAGGCCAATCCTAACTGTCATGATCTACATGATTTGTCCTTTCCTAGATTATGTAGATGCAGGTATGTACATGTGACAATCAAGCAGCTCTACATACAAAAATACCTGCATTAAGGAGGAAAAATACCTGCATAACTTTCTTTTAATGCTTTTCACTTCCTTTTAACTACAGCCAAAATCTGTATTATCAGAGTAATCATATATAAGTTTGTGCAGTTGTTGATTTTCTAAATGTAAATACGTTACACATCTGCACATTTTAATGCACAAGTACTGCTTATTTAAGCAGTAGAAGCCAAGAGGGGGGGCATTATCGCGGAATAATATTATGGCTGTGATTTGGTGGCCGTAGATCATCACAGCCGTGATGTTATTGGTGATAACACACTCCTCGAATGCTCTACTGCTTTAATAGAACAGTTAAATAAATACAGTAAGAAATGAATGAACTGGGCTGTGAACGCGGCGTTTAATATGTTTTAATGTTCAGTTCCTTCCTCCAAATTATAGTTCTTTAACCAACAGCTTGTTGCTACGACAGAGTAATAAAGCATTTCAACACTGGGACATTTAGGGCTGATTCACCCACACTACACTTTTTAAAAGAGTATAATTTAAGGGTTCTGTAGTAGAACAATGGTTCTATACAGAACCATACCCACTTAAAGAACCCTTTTGTATGATTAATAATAATTCCTTGTAGAACATTTGATGTCAAGCTTGTAACAGTTATATAGAACCAGAAAACTATATATAAGCATTTTTTATTAAAGAAACCTTGAAGAAACATGTTTTGCAGAGCAATAGGGCACAGTTTTGGACACAGCTCCCAAAACTGGTCTCATTTTGGATCAACATGTGATTGGTTGAATGCTCTGCCACATCCTCATTGTGTCAGAAGTCTAGCTCCTGAAGTCTTAACCAGTGTGAGTACTAGCTGTAATGTATCTTCACAGATTAGAAGACTGTAACCAAACCTTCCAGTGAAACAGACTCACTGCAGCGCTTACAGAGTTTAAATACAACAAGAATGGCAATTCTCTGAAGTAAAAATGATGTAAATGATTGTTTATGCAGTCATTAGTCCCTCTCTGAAGCCCTACAGGGCCCTGAGGGTTCCCCACGGTCTCCACAACAGTGGAATAAATAGAGCGCGATGGGGTGAAATAGCCAGAACAGCGGACGGCACTCTGGCTCAGTGTAAACAGTGATGAAGTTCACGGTGGAGATGTGACAGATGAGCTCGTGGTGCATTGAGAATGATTTAACCCTTGCAGCTTCTGCCTCTGAGGGCCGCATCCCACTCAGAGAAGCAGAGATAGGAGGTGGTTACCATGGAAACCCAGTTTACTATGGGAGGAAAAGAAGCAGTATGATGGAGGAGATGCAAGAAACATCAGTGTTGGAAAAGAGAGAGAGAGAGAAGGGAGAGAGAGAATGGAGAGAAGGGAGAGAGAGACAAATAGAGACTGACAGATAAAAAGAGGGAGAGGTAGCTGGAGAGGTAGATTTAAAGAAAGATACAGAGAGATATTTAAAGAGAAGGAGTGAGGGTGATAGAGAAAAAAAATGTAGAAAGAGAGTAACAGAAAAAGAACACAGAAAAAGAGAGAGAGAAATAGAGACAGACAGAAACATATAGAAAAAGAGAAAGAGAGACAGAGAGAGAGAGAGACCAAGAGAGAGAGACTGAGAGAAACAGAGAGAGAGAGAGAGAGAGAGACAGAGACAGAGAGAGAGAGAGGCCAAAAGAGAGACTGAGAGAAACAGAGAGAGAGAGAGAGAGAGAGAGAGGAGAGAGAGAGAGAGACTGAAAGAAACAGAGAGAGAGAGAAAGAGAGAGAGAGAGAGAGAGACAGAGAGAGAGAGAGACCGAGAGAGAGAGAGACTGAGAGAAACAGAGAGAGAGAGAGAGAGAGAGAGAGAGAGAGAGAGAGAGAGAGTATCTCTGTAAAGAGATTTTAAACGTACATTGCAATGCAGCCAATCTGGTGTGCAGAGCAGAGCTGGATGAGTTTCCTCTCTACCTCCCTGTGATAAAACGATTTTTAAACTTCCACCATCACCTCTCACAGGCACACCCAGAGTCCTACCACCACACAGCGTACCTCAGCAACCGCACACACCCAGAAACAGACCCCCTCAGACCCCTCACAGATAAACATCACCTTCAAACCACAGCCCAGTCCACCCTCTCACCAGCACAGATCAGAATGATCCACAACACATACCAAAAACAATACATCAGCAACTGGACCAATGAAATTACCACAATTAATAAATTAAAATGCTACAGATTACTGAAGAGGGAATACAGACTAGCACATTACCTGATCAAAATAAAAAACCCCAAAGAAAGAAATATCTTAACAAAGTACAGACTGAGTGATCACAATTTATTAGAAATAGAAAAGGGCACCATAAAAACCACTGGAGGCCCAGAGAAGAGTGGATATGTAATCAATGCAGTTCAGGACAAACAGGAAGAGAGCAGCACTTTCTCTCCTACTGTAACAGATATAAAGACCTTAGAGAAGATTATATCAGCTCTTTGAAAACTTCTATTCCATCATTTAAGGAGAAAATGATTAAAACAAAACATCTGTTATGTGTGTGTTTGTGTGTGTGTAAAGATATACAATATATATATTGAGAGAGAGGGAGAGAAGAGAGAGACAGAGAGAGAGAGACACAGAGAGAGAGAGAACATTTAAAGCTTTTAAGCAACTCTTTTTTCAGTGTAGTGTGAAAGAGAAACGAAGCAAGCAAATAAATAATTAAATAATAGTGCAATAAATTACTAAATATCAATTAATTCATATATAAATGCTCAATATTCTATCTGTGCATATGCCTGTCTGTCTATCTGTCTGTCTGTCTGTCCATCTGTTATTTTGTCTGTCTGTCTATCTTTTGTCTGTGTCTGTCTGTCGGTCTGTCTTTTGACTGTCTTGTCTGTCTGTCTATCTTTTGACTGCCTGTCTGTCTGTCTATCTTTTGTCTGTCTGTCTTTTGACTGTCTGTCTGTCTGTCTGTCTTTTGACTGTCTGTCTGTCTGTCTGTTCATCCATCTACATTATTGTAATATCCGTATGGAGTAATGTAGCTGTGTGTATCTGAGTATCTGAGGAGATGAATAAACTTCAGGTTAAACTGTGTTTGTAAATGATGGACTTCTTGCTTCAGAGAAACCTGGATTACATGTCGGATAGAACTGTACAACCAGAGGACATTCAGTCCTCAAGGATGAGACTCCTGACTAAACTGGCAGGAGTAAAGGTGGAGGCGTTTGCTTTAAATCAACAACAGATGGAGCGCCGGCATCCAAATGCTGCCTATCAAATCTGGAACCTCTGAAGGTCCAGCTCTGCTCTTTCCATCTGCCCTGGGAAATCTCATCCACCAACAGAGACGCTGTTTACAGCATTGGACTGAGTCCTACCACAACATGCTCTTTAAAATGAGACCATTTACACCCGACATCTGCTTCAGCTGTAACACCTCACGGCTCCACATCACTCTGTTGTAAAGTGTGTGAAACATCTCCCTTGTACATTGCACTAACTGGCCACTTTATTAGAAACACCTCCCTTGTACCTCCACTAACTGACCACTGTATTAGAAACACCTCCCTTGTACCTCCACTAAATGACCACTTCATTAGAAACACCTCCCTTGTACCTCCACTCACTGACCACTTTATTAGAAACACCTCCCTTGTACCTCCACTAACTGGCCACTTTATTAGAAACACATTCCTTGTACCTCCAATAACTGGCCACTTTATTAGGAGCACCTCCCTTGTACCTCCATTAACTGGCCACTTTATGAAAAACACCCCCTTGTACTACCACTTACTGGCCACTTTATTAGAAACACCTACCTTGTGCTTCCACTCACTGTTTATTTATAGAGGCCCCTTTCTGCTCTCATTCAAAGTGCTTTAGAGATGATACTATACAAAGTCATTTAAAAAGTAAAGTAAAGGATAGTAGAAAATGATTCATGTTCACTTAGATTGAAAGTTGCTTTTTTGAAAGATACAAGGTTTTGTTCAGAGACAGACAAAATACATTTGTTTTACATTACGTAATTGTTTGTTATTTACAGAATTGTTCATAATTCATTACGTACTGTGATATATAATGGATTTCCATTGATTATATTGTCTGTACGGTTTTGAGTCTGCACTTATATTTTCTTTTCATTTCGGTAAATGAAAGAAGAAAAGCAAAAATGTAAAGGATTTTTTGTGAGTTCAGACCATGCCTTCAGCATGGTGGTGGAAGTATGAGGGAGAATTGATTGAGGGAGGGGGAGAACTCTGAGAGCTTGGGCTGGAGTTCTGGGCAGCCTTTGCCTGCAGCTAGAAGGCTGGACTCCCTCACAGCTGTAGTAGGACTGGTGTAGGACTGAGGAGCAGATGGGGAGATGGGTGGCAGTGGGGATTGAGAAAACTTCGTCACCGGAACAGAAGGTGAGGATGTGAATTTATAGGGCGTTAGATTGGAATAAGGTGGAGTTTCAGCCACGCTCCTCCTCCAAACTTCAGTTAAAACATAACTATATTAAAGCATATGCAGCATGGGGGGCTCAGGAGGGCTTTTGGAGAAACGCTGAGGTTTTCATGCTGGTTGTTCTGGAAAAAATCCTGCTGCTGAATGAAACCGTGCGTTTGTTATTTTTAGTGTTTATTGAGCTGCATCCTCCTCCGTATCAGACTGCAAGAGGATGGGTGAAGCTGTAGAGTCTCTGAATCTACACCACACATTCTCATTGACTGGCTTAGCACTGTATGTGAATAGTACAGCTTCCTGAGTCAGACTGCACATATGAAATAAATCCTGTAAGCAAAATACATACAAGTGTTACAAATGCTCAGTTATGGATTATTAAACACTCTTATAAAAAAGGGTTCTTCAAGGGTTCCTCAATAAAGACAATGGCTTTCTATAGAACCATGAACATCATGAAATAAAGGTTGGTATAGTGTAGTGAGTATATAGCGGTTGGTATAGTGTAGTGGGTAACACCTCTGCCTTCTATACTGTAGACTGAGGTTCAGTCCCTGCCTGGGTAAACACCTACACTATACCAATAAGTGTCCTTGGGTAAGACTGCTAACACCACCTTTGCCTGCCTGTGTAAAATGATCACATTGTAAGTCGCTCTGGTTAAGAGAATGTGTAATTAAGTGACCCTTATTAGTCCCACAATGGGGAAATTTCACCTCTGCATTTAACCCATCCATGCAGTGAAACACCACATACACACTAGTAAGCACACACACACACTACGGGGCAGTGAGCACACTTCCCTGGAGCAGTGGGCAGCTGTATCCGCAGTGCCACAGGTCATGTAGACAGACACCTCAGTCATGTACTGTCGGCTCTGGGGCTCGAACCAGCGACCTTCTGGTCACAGGGCCGGTTCCATAACCTCCAGCCCAACCTGCCCCAACCGTGTTGTACATGGTTAAATTTAGAACCTTTTTGAAGGGTTCTCTGTAGCACACAAGAGGGTTTTTCTATTGTTATGATGTCAAGCTTGTGCTGTTATATAGAACCCTTTTCTAGAAGTTTCTATATAGCACATTCATGCACATTCTCCATCTGAAGAACCTTTCCATGATACAAAGAATCGTTTCATCAGGCAAAAGGTTCTTTTAGTGTTCAGGGTTTTATATAGAATCATTTTCTTTACTAAAGAATCTTTGAAGCACCATCTTTTTTAAGAGTGTACTGTTATGATGTCAAGCTTGTACACAGTAGACGAACCTTGTTGGTGCTATAAAGAACCATTTTCAAATGGGAGCCATATATAACTATATATAACACATTCTACATCAGTCTGAACAACCTTATGTATGTAAATGTATATAGAATCATTGTCTTTACTAAAGAACCCTTGAAGAACCATTTTTTTAGAGTGTACAGAACTGGTTCAAAGTCAGAGCTGAAACACATTTGGGACTTTTAGACTAAAATCTTTTGCTTGAGTGACTCTGGTGACGTTTTCGGTAGTTACTGATTCAGTAGTGACTGTTTCAGTAGTTACTGATACAGTAGTGAATGTTTCATAAGTTACTGATTCAGTAGTGACTGATTCAGTAGTGACTGTTTCAGTAGTTACTGTTTTGGTATTTACTGATTCAATAGTGACTTTGTTGGTAGTTACTGATTGAGTAGTGACTGATTCAGTAGTGACTGTTTCAGTAGTTACTGTTTCAGTATTTACTGATTCAATAGTTACTTTTTTGGTAGTTACTGATTCAGTAGTGACTGTTTCGGTAGTTACTGATACAGTAGTGAATGTTTCATAAGTTACTGATTCAGTAGTGACTGATTCAGTAGTGACTGTTTTGGTAGTTACTGAATCGGTAGTTACTGATTCAGTAGTGACTGATGCAGTAGTTATTGTTTCAGTAGTGACTGCTTCAGCAGTGACTGTTTCAGTAGTTACTGTTTCGGTATTTACTGATTCAGTAGTGACTGTTTTGGTAGTTGCTGAATCGGTAGTTACTGATTCAGTAGTGACTGTTTTGGTAGTGACTGATTCAGTAGTGGCTATTTCAGTAGTTACTGATTTGGTATTTACTGATTCAGTAGTGACTGGTTTGGTAGTTACTGATTTGGTAGTTACTGATTCAGTAGTTAGTGTTTCGGTAGTGACTTTCAGGAGTGACTGATTCGGTAGTGACTGTTTCTGTAGTGACTGTTTTCGTAGTGACTGATTAAGTAGTGATTATTTCGGTAGTGACTGTGTCGGTACCGACTGTTTTGGTAGTTACTGATTCAGTAGTGACTGTTTCGTTAGTGACTTTCAGGAGTGACTGACTAAGTAGTGACTGACTAGGTAGTGACTGTTTCAGTAGTTACTGACTCAGTAGTGACTGTTTCGGTAGTTACTGATACAGTAATGAATGTTTCATAAGTTACTGATTCAATAGTGACTGTTTTGGTAGTGACTGTTTCAGTAGTTACCAATTCAGTAATGACTGTTTCAGTGACAATTTTAGCTCATTTTGAGCTCAAAAACTCAGCAGTTCATGACCAGCGAACACAGTTTTGAAGAGCTGTTCACACAGAAAATCATCATATTTTCATTAAAACACTAAAACGTTGCTCAAGTGCAGAAGCAGTTTCTTGGTAGTGACCATTTTTATATTTTCAGACTTTGGGACACAGTTACTTCAAAACAATGGAATCTAACTGCTCACCATGTAGCCGTGAGGGACAGGGATACAGCCTCACTTCCTGCTCTAAAATGCAGGGGTATGGCTAAAATAAGACTCAACCCTGTGAACGTATAGAAAGGAGAATTACCACTTTGGGGTTTATTAAATGCTAGAGGGCGCTCCCGAGCAAGTCCATAATGAATGGGTTAAAATGGAGCATTTGAGCAAAATCAGAGTTTATAACTGCTTAAACATTTTTAAAGATAAGATAAGATAAGATAAGATAAGATAAGATAAGATAAGATAAGATAAGATAAGATAAGATGCTTTTATTGTCATTGCACAGTGTACAACAAAATTGAGCAGCAATCCAACGGCACTTCCTACATACAAAGCAATTTAAACATAAGGCTAAAATATCTATGCATAAGGCTAAAATATATAAAGTGCAGATTTAAGGGGGAAAAATCTTAAATATAAAGAAAAAATATAAAGAAAAATCTGAACAATAAATAGCATAAAAGATTTTAACACGGCTGTTGTATTTTTAAGAGCCTTTAAACTCCAGCTGTAGGTACCAGTGAGCTGCTCTGTTCGCCAACCAATCAGCACTGAGTAGCAGTGGCCTGCTGCCAAAAACCTGTTTTCTGTAAAAGGAAACATACAGGTGAGTTTTCTTTTCTTTTTTTAGTAAAATACATCCTTCTTCTTTCTAAAATTAAAGGAAAGTTCTGGGCAAGTGATTAGAAACTATTTTCATTTTTTGTTTTTAGCCATGCAGCTGCATTCACTCCCATTCATTGAGGGCTCTCTCATGGGCACCCTCTGCTGTTTTACAGGCTTGTTTTGATATAATGGGGCAGTAGGAAGTGGCCAGGCTCCTCATAAACCAGCTCTGGCTCCAATTACAGACTGAAGCTCTGTGTTTTGGGAGTGACGTGAAAACGTGGGACAGCTTTTTTTTTTTTATTAAACTCATGATAAATCAAAATAATATAAATTAAAATAAAATCTTTCCACTTTAAAAAACATGGAAGTAAAATCAAAAAAGTGTAATTACCATTTTCCCAGGTGTAAATATAGGGTTAGGGTATCTACTTCTCAGTAGATGGGTTAAATGCAGAGGTGAAATTTCCCTGTTGTGGGACTAATAAGTGTCACTTAATAACACATTCTCTTAACCAGAGCAACTTACAATGTGATCATTTTACACAGGCAGGCAAAGGTGGTGTTAGGAGTCTTGCCCAAGGACTCTTATTGGTATAGTGTAGGTGTTTACCCAGGCAGGGATTGAACCTCAGTCTACAGTATAGAAGGAAGAGGTTCTTCATTAGTGAGAGATTAAGCAATGGATAAGTTGTTTTTATGTGCTGTGCACTTTACCTCTCAGCTGAGAGTTTGCATGATGTATCGCTTTGGGACTGAGCAGTTGTTGCTCCTAGACGCTTCCATTTGCCAATAATAGCACATACTGTTGACTGGAGCACATCTAGCAGGACAGAAATGTCACAAACTGGCTTGAGGCAGAGGCAGCATCCTATGACAGAGCCATGTTTAAAGTCTCTGAGCTCTTCACTTCGACCCTCTACTGCCAGTGTTTGTTTATGGAAACTGCAAGGCTATGTACTTGATTTTATACACCTGTTATTAATGAGTGTGGCTGAAACACCTGAACTCCATAATTAGGAGGGGTGTCCCAATACTTTTGGCCATGTTGTCTGTATGTCTATGTGTATGTGTGGTTCAGTGGTCTCAGCTGAGTTGTGATTAGAGGCTGCAGATTGTTCAAGTCAAATCTGAGCTATAGAGTTCAAGTCATGTCCAGATTAAATGCACATGGTCAGTACATTAATCCACTCGGACTTTACTGTCAAGTGACCTATGTATATCGACTGTTTCCATCAGATGGAATTATTTAAGTTATTCCAGAAGTAAAAACAGCTTCTAAGGTCTTTCTGCTACCAGATTGATTTAATCATCATTGAACATATTTTAAATTGAATAATCTGTTCTAATTGAATGTAAGTAAACATTGTTGGCAGGCTTGAAAATATTAATCTGACAAGTGGAGGAGACCAAGATTGCAGCACTGTAAAGACAAAACTATCACTCTTTAAAAAGATGGTTCTTCAAGGGTTCTTTAGTGAAGACAGTGGTTCTGTATAGAACCATGAACACTCAAATAACCATTTGCATGATTAAATGGTTTTCTGCATGATGAAATAGTTTTTTTCAGATTGATAGAGAATGTGTTGTACTGCATATGGTTCCATATAGCTCATATAGCTATTCCATACAAGCTCTACATCATAATAATAGAAGAACAGTTTTTGGTGCTATATAGAACCATATTCAGAAAGATTCAATAAAGTACTGTAGTGAACACATTCTCCATCAATCTGAAGAAAAAATTCACCATGAAATAAACATTTAAGCGTGGAAATGGCTCTTTATGTTTTCATGGTTCTGTATAGAACCGTTGGTTTACTAAAGAACCCTTGAAGAACCATATTGTTGAAGAGTGTAGTATGTGAATCAGCCCTAAATGCCCCCAGTCTGGAAATGTTTTACAGCAGAATTTTTGTCGTCTGTACTAAAGAACCTTCGAAGAACTGTCTTTTTTAAAAAGTGATTTTATGTTTGCTGTGCTGTAGGATGGCTGGTAGCTCCTGATGTTGGTCTTCTCCACTTATCAGGCCACTGTCTTTGCTAAAGAACCCTTGAAGAACCATCTTTCTTAAGAGTAAAATTGAAGAAAACGGAAATATTAAAACACCGGAACAGTACTTTAACTGGAGCAATGGTGTCACATGTTGTCGCTGCCCAAAGTAAAACAAGTATCTGCAAAATACTAAATTTACAGAAGAGGGTAAAAACTTTAAATGTGAGTCAGTGTAAGGACATTTTATTTTAAGTGATTTTGGAGCAATTTTATTGGTCCATTCACTGTGATATTATCACACAATGTGAAGGACAGCTGTCGTGTTCGAATGATGCTGAAAAATAAAAACCTACAAAAATGGAGATACATGTTTATTTTGGACAGCGATGATAAGTTCTTACACATAACTGATATAGGTTATTATATTTTTTTGCCTATTATATTACACTGCAAAAAAAGTGTCTTCTTAAGTAATATCTTAAATCTACTCAACAAATCTAATATTTCTCCTGTTGAGTAAGCTGTTATAAGCTTCATTTAAGATGATCTTATTTTTAGACATTTTTTTTCTTGTTTTAAATCATTCAGTCGATTTATCTCACTGTAGTGGCAGATAATTTTGCTTGTTTTATGAAAAGTGTTTAAAACCAACCAAAATATCTTCCACGACAGTGAGACTTTTACATGACCTAAAACAAGTAAAAATGTTTGGAAATAATTTAAATAATCTTAGATTAAGCTTACAGCAATCGCAACAGGAGAAATATTAGATTTATTGAGTAATATTAAGATTACCATTTTTTCAGTGTACTGTAACAGGCAATAAAATGTAATACAGTTTAATTAAAAATGTCTAGAAATAAGCTAGATTATCTTATAATAAGTTGACAACCATCTCAAAATAAGAAACATTAGATAGATCGAGAAGATCTAAGATCATTTCAAATGACAAGATAATGTTTTCTGCAGTGTGACACAAAAATTCTTAGTCTGATCTGCATGATATGCATATTTTAGCAAATTGTGGCAATAATCAGAGCTTTTTAGCCAAAGCTCAGGGTCAGGTGTGCGTGTCCACTCCAAAGCTGATCTGCTTCAACTTCTAACGACAGCATGTTGTGGAAAAGCCCCTCAAAAATATATGATCCTGTTCTTCACTTTGTGCTGCAGGTGGCCATCATCGCTGGGAACTTTGAGCTCGCTGAGCTGATCAAGAACCACAAAGAGAGCGACATAGGTGAGTCATTTCCTCTGAGCTGGTTCCTTAGAGGTCTTAATGATAACAAGGAACATTGGGCCTCATTCACCAACTGTTCATAAGAAGAAATTTCTTCTTAAAACCCACTCACGCAGTTTTCTCAAAGATTCAGTCTCAACAATGTTCTCTCATGTGGGGTTTGTTCTCAGGTAACAAAAGAATCGACACACACTCAAGAGTGAGAACAGTTCTGACATACACTTTTCTTAGAACCTTTCGCAAGAACATACTTAAAAACAAACTTAGGGAGATATTGGACAAATGAGGCCCAGTGCTATTGAATTGTCAATTATAATGGCCAATATTTGTAAATATTGGATCATACTTTTTACAGTATAAGTTGGATATGTTTGGTCTTGCTTTCAATATAATTATATTTTTAGAGAAAGTGCTTTGTTTTTTTTTTTCTTCTAGATTTTATGGTACTATTGTATGATTGCACATTGTTGCCCTATGGCAAAAATTTACCAAATACCCCACTTTTAAATAATTTAAATAACAAGAACATATTAAGACAATTCGTATCACGTTTAAGTAATAATTCATGCAACAGAGGGTTAATAAAGCCTCTGCTTGTTTCAGCACTGTTAAGACCCTGCCGTCTTTGGGTCTGTGATGTAGTGTGGCTTAATGTTCGCTGTGCATGGTGTCTAGTAATCTGGGTGCTTCCTGTGATTGGGTAGCTGCCTTAAAGAGCTCTGAGCTGACAAAAGCTCATTTAATATCAATAGAGCCCCTCAGCTGCAGTCAAAGCCCTATTGGAGCTGAATTAGTTTACCAGAGCAGCTCCAGTAATGTAGTAAGTGTGTGATTTGACTGGGTGATTCGTACGAGATAAAGGATCTCTGTAATTTCCCTAAATTACCCCACACAGCCTGGATCCAAGTATCATCATTACGTCAGCTTTATTCGACGGGAGCCACACTGAACAACAACAACACATTGTGACAACACGCTTAAAGTGGGTTTATTTATTTATTATTAAATCAAATGGCTATGAATTCACTGCCTGATGACTGAGACGCTGTTTTATGATAGTTTTGACACAATTTCAGCCTTAAACTCCATTCATGGTGGAGGGATACATGTGAGGCAAAATAGTCCCCAAAGAAAACTTATTAATCCAGATTTTCCACTATTTTCCATCACCAACATTCCATATAAACTCAGAAGACTTGTCTAGGTTCTCTGGTGGTACTGCATGGTAAATAAAATGTCTATATCTGTGTTGTAGTCATGGCGACACCTGGTTCCTATCACCACCACTGTAAAGACATCTGAAACATTTCACACCAAACCCTCTGAATCTCTCTGATTACACCTCACACACTGAGTTATGGAGAAAAAAAATGTTGGAGTTTCCCTTTAAGATAATTAAAGTAGTAAAGGCAGAGATTCATTTCTGTGGTTAATGTGTGTGTGTGTGTGTGCGTGTGTGCGTGTGTGTGTGTGCGTGTGCTCAGTGTGGAGGATCTGAGCTTTGATTAGATTTAGATTTCATTGTTCTCTGCCCCTCTGACCCCCCCACTGGATTACAGTCCTTATTCAGCTCAGCATATACACCATCCACAGAGAGTGCGAGACTGAGAGAGGGAGAGAGGAACAGAGAGAGATAAACATGCGTAGTATTTGCATTTGGCTCATTATTATTATTCTAATTATTATGTTTTATTATAAATATATAAATAGTAATAAGAAGAAGAAGAAGAAGAAGAAAAAGTAATTTCTTACTGAGACAAAGAAAAAATATTCAGCTGTCTGTACTAGAATGAAAACAAACAAAACAAACAAACAAATAAATAAAGGGCAAATAAACAAACAATAAGTAAAAGAGTGAAAACCACTCCGTATTTCTTTATGTTGGAAATGTTACCTTATGCAATTGGCTGTACATCTTGTGAAGTATGATTTTTATACCTTTTGTGCATATTATGATATCTTTTAAAATAAATCTGGATTAGAGAGGCTGTAAATATACAAACAAGTAAGTAAATGAAGGCAAAATAAATAAATAAATAAATATGTAAATAAAGGAGAGGCGATCATTCAGTGTTAGAAACCTTAAACAATGCTAATGGCTGAAAAAACGAAGACTCAGCCGGATTAAAGAGGCTGCGCAGACAAAACGAAACAAATATATAAATATACAAATAAAGTCCAGAGAAAAGAAATAAATAAAGGAGAGGTAATCCGTGATTGTTTCCCTGAGCAGCCCCACAGCTGTCCTGCAGGCTGAATGAGGAAAAGCCACTAGCAGTGTTTGGCAGGATTAGCATCTGGCCAGGCCGGCACCATGAGATCCGGTTCGTCCAGCAGCTCCAGCATAGCTGCCCTGGTCAGTTTTCCAGTCCCCAGGACCCCTCTGTGTGTTGGATTACCCCCCTGTCTCCTCAGTTAAGCCACGGATTTTGGAATTCTGTGATGGGAATTTCAGTTGATTGGAGTTTTTTTGGCCATGGGTTCCGCCTGCTGCACACCGGAGAAAGGTGCGGTCAATTCTGTCCACTGCATGCTAGTGCAGATCTGTGGAGAGTGTGTGTGTGTGTGTGTGTGCGTGTGTGTGTGTGTGTGTGTGTGTGTGTGTGTGTGTGTGTGTGTGTGTGTGTGTGAACGCACGCTTGACCTCATTAGACACTTCGAGTGTAAATCTTTGACCTCACAATGATTCGGTTCTACTATAATTATGATTCTTTAGGGATGATTCAGTGAATATGATTCAATTTGATTCAGTTCAGTTTGATTAAATTCAGATAGATTCAGTTTATTTCAGTCATTTTGGTACACTTTATTATTGTATTATTAAAATGCAGCACATACAAACATGTTACTACAGGACAGTCACAGTGGCGAGAAAAATCACTTTGATTTACTTTCAGACTCATGTAAGAATTTTATTTTGGCCCAAAACTTTGAATTCTATTATGATTAATTATAATCATTGATGAAATATTGCAAAATGAATGCAGCTAATTGACAAATTACAGATTCATTTTACTCCCTATAACACAGTAATTATATTTCACTCCTATTTCACAAGTTAGATGTCACATTATGTTACATATACAGTTGTATGCAAAATGAACACCCCCCCCCCACACACACCACCGCCGATTTACCTTGATTTTCTGAGTGTAAGTAAGTTAAAGCATTCTCTACAGAGAACACACTTAAGTGTGCCAATGTTATGCACAGTTTTAACATTATGGGGTGCCATAACTTTTGCATAGGCCACAATGTGTTAAACTCAGAAAATAAGCAGTAATCATGTATTAAATATCAACAACACAAGTTGACGCCCAAACTTTTACATACGAGTAACACATATACGACATGTACAATTATTATTACACATACACTATGTTTCCAAAAGTCTTCACTCACCCATCCAAATCATTGAATTCAGGTGGTCCAATCACTTCTATGGCCACAGGTGTATAAACCCAAGCCCCTAGGCCTGCAGACTGCTTCTACAGACATTAGTGAAAGAATGGGTCGCTCTCAGGAGCTCAGTGAATTCCAGTGTGGTACCGTGATTGGACGCCACCTGTGCAACAAGTCCAGTTGTGAAATTTCCTCACTACTAAATATTCCACAGTCAACTGTCAGTGGGATTATAACAAAGTGGAGAAGAAGTGGTCAAGAAGTGGTCGGCCACGTGAAATTACAGTGCGGGGTCAGCGGATGCTGAGGCACATAGTGCGCAGAGGTCGCCGACTTTCTGCAGAGTCAATCACTACAGACCTCCAAACTTTATGTAGCCTTCAGATCAGCTCAAGAACAGCGTAGAGAGCTTCATGGAATGGGTTTCCATGGCCGAGCAGCTGCATCCAAGCCTTACATCACCAAGCACAATGCAAAGTGGCGAATGTAGTGATGTAAAGCGCCGCCACTGGACTCTAGAGCAGTGAAGACGTGTTCTCTGGAGTGACCAATCACGCTTCTCCGTCTGGAAATCTGATGGACGAGTCTGGGTTTGGCGGTTGCCAGGAGAACGGTACTTCTCTGACTGCATTGTGCCGAGTGTAAAGTTTGGTGGAGGGGGGATCATGGTGTGAGGTTGTTTTTCAGGAGTTGGGCTCAGCCCCTTAGTTCCAGTGAAAGGAACTCTTAATGCTTCAGCACCAAAAGATTTTGGACAATTTCGTGCTCCCAACTTTGTGGGAACAGTTTGGGGACGGCCCCTTCCTTTCCATGACTGTGCACCAGCGCACAAAGTAGGTCCATAAAGACATGGATGTGCCAGTCTGGTGTGGAAGAACTTGACTCGCCTGCACAGAGTCCTGACGTCAATCCGATAGAACCCCTTTGGGATGAATTAGAGCGGAGACTGCGAGCCAGGCCTTCTCGTCCAACCTCAGTGTCTGACCACACAAATGCATTTCTGGAAGAACAGTCAAAAATTCCCATGAACACACCCCTAACCCTTGTGGAAAGCAAAGGGTGGGCCGACATCATATTAAACCCTATGGATTAAGAATGGGATGTCACTCAAGTTCATATGCCTGTGAAGGCAGACGAGCGAATACTTTTGGCAATATAGCGTAGATTTATAGGATGAATTATTATAATATATAGATACACTCCTATAAAAGGTGCACCTTCAGGGGTTCTTTAATAAAGACCGTGGTTCTATGTACTCAAAGACCCCTTTCTACTGTTTAAATGGTTTATTACATGGTTAAGTGGTTCTTCAGATGGATAAAGAATGTGTTGTATATGTATAAAACCTTTTTGAAAATGGCTCTGTATAGCGCCAGAAAGGATTCTTCTTTTATTACAAGCTTGACAATTTAATAATAGCAGAGCCTTATTCTTTTCAAAAAGGTTCGGTATACAACCACTTTCATCTCTTATTAGAGTGAACTTATATATGTAGTACATATCCATCCATTTTCTCCTTCAGGGTTGCAGGAGGGGGGGGTTGGGGGCGGTGTTGGGTGCTAGAGCCTATCCCAGGGTTTATCGAGCAGAAGGCAGGATACACCCTGGACAGGTCACCAGTCCATCGCAGGGTAGACAGACAGACACAGACAGTCACTCACACCCAGGGGCAATTTAGCATGTCCAATCAGCCTGGCTGCATGTCTTTGGAAGGAAACCGAAGAACCCGGAGGAAACACAGGGAGAGCATGCAAACTCCACACAGAGAGGAAACCGGTCATCTGGCCGGGGAATCGAACCCAGGCCCTCCTTGCTGTGAGGCGACAGTGCTACCCACCGCACCATCGTGCCACATACATATATTATCTATATGTGAACTCAATATATAATGAGTTACATATACGCAAGTATTTCTGTGTATTAATTATGTGCCCCATATGTGTTATTATTTATCTTATTTTCGGAAAAATTTAATTGGTGTAAATACTATTTATTATACTGTATAATAATATTGACATTAACGATGTCCGTGCAGTGACTGCCTTTGAAGAATGCACTGGGCAGTTAACATCAGCTTTAGCTTGAGAGTTTAAAGCCAACAGTCAAAATTATCGTATACAATCAAACTACAGGGCAACCTTTATGTCATATTAAAGGTTCTAATGGTCAATGTCATGCGCTTGAGGTAGCTCAGCACTTATTGGCTTGATTTCAGTCACTGAGAAGTACAAATAAGTGTCTCCTTGGGCCAAAACTCCTCTTCCACAATATTATTTATATATACTCTTTAAAAATATGGTTCTTCAGGGGTTCTTTAGAAAAGACAATGGTTCTATATCGAGCCATGAATGCCCAAAGAGGCATTGGCATTGTTAAATGACTCTCTGCATGGTGAAATGTTTCTTCAGATTGATGGAGAATGTGTTGCATATGGTTCTATATAGAACCGTTTTGAGAATAGTTCTATAGAGCACCAAAAAAAAGTTCTGCTATTCTTGCGATGGCAAGCTTGTAGCAAGAACCCTTTTTTGTGCTATATAGAACCATATAAAACACATTCTCCATTAATCTGAAAAACGATTTCACCAAAGTTTTAGCATGAAGAGGGTTCTTTGAGCGTTCATGGTTCTATACATCTTTACTGAAGAACCCTTTAAATTAGCAGGAAAAGCCAATATGATCTTTCCAGATACAGTCTGTAAGGTTCTAATGTCAGATTGATTTCTGAAAATAACAGAAATGCTCTTGAGACAATTACATTAGAGCTCCTAAGTGAAAACTAACCAACCAGAAGAACTCCAGTTAGGAAATCTTAACCTACACCAAGTCGACAAACACCTGTCATGTCTGTTGCCTAGCAACCAACCATACACACAAACACAGCTGAAACGTAAAGATGCAGTCAAAGTAATCAATTAGTTATCCAGACAGCTGCTGTTTCTGATGTAAGAAACAGTCAAAACAAAACTAAAGTGTGATAAACTGTAAGGTGTTAATGCTGTGAGAGCACCCCATGCTGTTTATCAGAGTGCTCCCTGCTGTTGATCAGAGTTGCCGCTCTCCAGTTTCAGTCTCCATTTCCCAAACAACTTAAGCCAAGTGCGCTAACGTTACTCTTCCTAATAAACAGACACACGTTCAGTTCTGTGCCCTCATTATTCACCACCATCACTGTAATTTTTCCATCATCAACATTAACACAGGAAGGTGATCAGAGGGGCAGTGGAGTTCGAGTCGGCAGCATCTGAGATTTTTAAAATGCAGAGTTAGAAAAGAAAAACATCTCCCAGTGAAAGCCGCATTTTACAGTAGAAATAAATGGTGCTCATTATGCTGGTAGTGAACTACGCTGCCTGACTCAGCTGCCTAAAAACCATAGAAATGGACCTTAAACAGAAGTTAGGACCCTGTTGGGGTTCATCCTAAAGTTAGGACAGGATTTAGGAAGTTTAGTCTAGTTAGGATGTTTGTGTGGTGCTGTTTTCTAATCTAGAGTTAATGATGAGAAATTTTCTGGGATGGCTACAGTCCAGAATTCTGTCTGTACTTAAGAAAATTCTGTAATACAGCCCCTGGTCACTAAATGAGAAGACAAAGATGTTTTATGTGTCCCCTTTTCTCAAGTACGAAGGCCATTAGCGTGTCTTTAGTGAAGGAGCCCTGTGTAGGGTTGGTTGTCACACTCATGATAGAGGTCATTGTCAATTTAGGGTAACTTAACTGCTCTTAACTGTGCTTTTTTGTACATAAAATGTTCATTTCTTATAATTTTGTGGAGTCTAACCTCAAAAATATTAATTGGAAATAGAAAATATGAGTAAATGATCTTGAATTTATTGAAATAGCTAATAAATTTGATTGCTGTACTTATTAAATGCTCTGTAAACATTCCTTGCTTCAATCCACTCCTCTTTAAATGACATTCTAGGTTCAATACAAGATATAATGACTGTGACAACCAACCCCCCTGCTGTTTGACACTGTAGTTTGTTGTCACAAATGCAAAACACCTAATTTTACACCATAGTAATGAAATAACTCCATGAATCTGCACTCATTTTGTGCTGGACATTCTGATATTTATGTCTGTTTATTTGTGGAATAAGAGAAAGTGAGTGAAAAGTGTGACAACCAACCCCCTAAACATTCCCCTGCTCTCATCTCATGCTCGGTTTTGAATGATCTGTGGAAAGAAGATTTGAGCCAATAGAGCAGATTAGAGTTTGCTGACCTTACAAACATAAAAATCCTTTTTTTCTTAAGACTCAAAATGCAAAACTCTACCAATTCTGACGCATTCATTTGCATAATCTCATATCTGAGAGTATGACATGAAGTGTGAGATGAAGATCATTAATGACTTGATAAGATGACTAAAGGCTCAATAATGTTTGTGTTTGCATCTTTAGTAGAAGGTCATGAGCTGTTTCAACATGAATTATAGCACAATATGAATAATGAAGTATATGAATTATAGATGTGAATGGAAACTTGATTTTTTCCGTCCGGGACTGGAAGGACGCCATCATACATGCAGCCTATAGATTCACTGCCATACACACTGAGTCTGCCCCCACAGCACACACACTTTTGATGACCTACATACAGCATGTAGCGGGAAAAAGCACTACAGTGAGGAATTCTGCATGGAAAATGGCAGCTGCTCACAGTCCCATAAGATACAGTAGGTTAAAAAATTAAAACAAGCAGCATGCAGGAAGGATTGGGAATCTGTATTCAGTCCAAGTTACATTTTATAAACACCTGAGTAGACTGATAAATCAATGTGATCAGTTATTAATCTCAGCGTTACTGAGCTCTGCTAAAGCCTGAGTAGACTGATAAATCAATGTGATCAGTTATTAATCTCAGCGTTACTGAGCTCTGCTAAAGCCTGAGTAGACTGATAAATCAATGTGATCGGTTATTAATCTCAGCAGGACTGAGCTCTGCTAAAGCCTGAGTAGACTGATAAATCAATGTGATCAGTTATTAATCTCAGCGTGACTGAGCTCTGCTAAAGCCTGAGTAGACTAATAAATAAATGTGATCAGTTATTAATCTCAGCAGGACTGAGCTCTCCTACAGCCTCTGGTCGCTGCTGGTGTTTTCCATTCCTAACCACTAACCCAGACCTGATGAGACTACTACTCTCACAATCAGTGATGTATCTAGAACTTCCAGAAGGACAAGTGATTTTTTTTTTTACTCGTAAAAAATTGGTTCCACTTATTGTAAATCTAATTGTTATTGGTTGATTGCTGTCACTTTGTTATTATTTTGGTGGTTAATTTAATGTGTAAAGACTTCAGTTCAGCCCTTGAAGTCCTGACCCAAGGGTCAGCAACATGCTTTAGAGCCACATGTAGTGACTCCACAGCAGAATTAGGTTTGTAGATAAAAAATAAAATGATCCTCCTTTACAGTAAAATAAAGCTCTGCTGATCGTTCAACACAGTTTAACAGTAAATGGTCTTACACGCTGGAGTTAATGTAGAACTGCTAATTCACCCTTTAACCCTGAAGATCAGCTCAGACTGCTGGTCACCATCGCAACACAGACACAATAAAACAACAATAGTCTAGAAACAATAGTCTCGCCTAGCTAGTAGCTACGAAACGACAAAGAGAGAGATTTAAGATGAACATCGATAATTTGGAGACGAATGGACTTATGTGTTTATAATCACTCCAGCTGGTTTCCTGATACATTTAATCTGCAACCAGAATCTGACAAAGTCAAAGTTGTGAAGCTGAAGTTGCTTCTCATTCGCCAGCTTCTCGTTTGAATTTTCCTGTTCCACCTTAAATGGTGCAGCAGTTTCATTCTGGCACCTCAGGCACCATTTCAGCTGGAACAGGAAAAATCGAATGAGAAGCTATTGACTGAGAAGCGACTTCAGCCTCGTAAAAAAGTCAAACATTGAGAGACATTTAACAAGAAACTGTTCTACTTCTGAGGAAAATTTTTCTGCTGGAGATGCGAGAAAAGCACCTATGGCTACATATAACCTGTACATTAATGACATATTTAGAGCCAAGATGGTAAAACATTACTTCAATAAAATGGTCATAAGATGTTGTGGCTCTCAAGGTGGTTTGATTTTTGTTGAAAGGACAAAATGACTCTTCTTACCATTTGGGTTGCGACCCCTGGGCTAACCAATGGGAGCTTAGATATTATGGATAAAATAAATTCCTGATTGACCAGTTTTCTGCCCTTTTTTACCCTTTTGTTTCCATCCAAATTGTAACAAACAAGGGAAGGACTGTAACACTCAGAGTTTAAATACAAACATGCTTCTGTTTAATACAAATTAAATACAAATTTTACAGTTGTGTTTTTTTTTCAGTTCCTAGAACTCATTAGGCCGTCTGAAGGCCTAGAAGGCCCCGAAGGTTCCCAAGTGGTTGGAACGCTATAGCTTTCATTCAGTTGAGGCAGGCTTGAGTTGGTGCGCAGCTCATGTTAGCCATCCTCTAGTCCTTCATCAACAGTCAGGGGTCCTCTGGACAGAAACTGAGCAATGGTGAATCGGGTAGAGGGGGATGAGAAGCTGTGCACCAACAGATGGACTGCAGTCTGTAACTGTCCACCCATATAGTGGAACTTTGAGGGGGTGGAGCTAAGTGGACAGAGTTGAATTCTGCATGTAGTTGTTTTTCTCTCTCTCCTCTGCTAAGCCTCTTTAAAGATGATTGACAACACTGTGTATTAAAGAAAGTGTGGTGAACGAGTGCTAATCTGGGAGAAGCTCAACTCAAGACAATCAGCACCCTGCACTTCCACAGCCAAGCTCCTTAAGTCTGAATTATACTTCTGCGTCTGTGAATCTGTGTGTAGTGTGCAATTGTCTGCCAACACTCAAACAGCTGGGCTTCGGGCAGTATTGTTAGAGAGTCGGACAGATTTCATCGCTCAGTGTAGCCAAGAAACAGAACCTGAGTCTAGAACCAAAACCTGATTAAGATTTTTTTTTAATGTATGAACAGCTTCTTCTTCTTCTTTCGGCTGCTCCCTTTAGGGGTCGCCACAGCGGATCATCTGCCTCCATCTTGCCCTATCCACTGCCTCCTCTACTTTTACACCAACCATCTCCATGTCCACCTTCACTACATCCATAAACCTTCTCTGAGGTCTACCTCTTCTCCTTCTACCTGGCAGCTCTAGCTCCATGTCCAAACCATCTCAACCAAAATGGAGAAATGAAACTTGTTAGAATTTAGAACCATACATGCACACTAGTGAACACACACTCGGGGGCAGTGAGCACACTTGCCCGGGGTGGTGGGCAGCCCTGTTCACGGCGAGTGTGAGTCTATTATATGGTTAAGGAAACATTTAAGAACATAATATTTTTGAGAATGCCACTTGTTCTTAGTTTGAGAATGCCACTTGTAAAATAGTTAAGACAAGAAAATTCTTTAGTTATTTGAAAAAAAGCAATTTTTCATAACTTTTTTTTACAGCTGCAGCTTTCTTCATTTCAAACAGTCCCTCACAAATGACATAGTAAACACACAACATGTAAACACTTTAATAAATGTTGTTTGCTCACCTATAAAACAAAAATCCAGTTCCCTTCCACTTTTGTAAATCACATTCCAACAAAATATATTCCTTAAGTGATTTTAAAGAAAAACTAGAAAAGTGCTTTTTCTGAAGAAAAGCACAGCTTAAGCTTGCTAAGATGTTACTAGGTGGTTGCTATGGTATCCCAGATGGTTGATAGTGTGTTGTTAGGAGGTTGCTATGGTATCCGTGGTGGTTGATAGGGTGTTGCTAGGTGGTTGCTATGGTATCCCAGATTGTTACTAGGGTGTTGCTATGCAGTTGATGTGGTATCCCAGGTAGCTGGTAGTGTGTTGCTATGCAGTTTATTTGGTATCTCAGGTCGTTATTAGGATGTCGCTAGGCAGTTGCTATGGTATCACAGTTGGTTGACCATGTGTTGTTAGGAGGTTGCTATGGTATTCCTGCTGGTTGATATGGTGCTCCTTTGTGGTTGCTATGGTATCCCAGATTGTTACTAGGATGTTACTATGCAGTTGATATGGTATCCCAGAAGGCTGATAGTGTGTTGCTAGGTGGTTGATATGGTATCCCAGATGGTTGCTAGTGTGTTGCTAGGCAGTAGCTGTGGTATCGCAGGTGGTTGATAAGGTGTTGCTGGTGGTTGCTATGGTATCCCAGATGGTTGCTAGGGTGTTGCTAGGCAGTAGCTAATGTATTGCAGGTGGTTGATAAGGTGTTGCTGGTGGTTGCTATGGTATCCTATAAGCTTTATAGGATGTTACTGATGAACATCTATCATATTAATGTAAGTTGAGTGCACAAACATTTGC